>NC_057797.1:568723422-568964184 GCF_018294505.1 Triticum aestivum
CTGTCCCCCTCCACTCCATTCACTCCGCCAAAGTCGTCGTCCCTGCCGCGCCGATACGTCGGCGCCGCGGTTCAGTGATCCTCTCGCTCCCACGGTACGCTCTCGTAGACTGCCATCCTCTAGCTGTGCCACCACCTCTGGCTACGTTCTTGTGGAGGCGCACGGCGGTCAACGCCACCACCGCTGGCAACGTTCGTGTGGATAAGCACGACGGTCAGCTTCTCCCACGGTAAGCGCATTCTAGACTAAGGCCCCATTCATGTCGGTGTAGCACTGAATGTTATCTGATAGACGCTGTTAATCTCACTGTTTGCCGAACTAGTTTACTGTCAACATGCTCTGCTTAAGAAGCTTCCTTGCCCTATTCTGCACTCAATCTGCTTAGCTGAGATGGCATGCCAAGGCCGATTAGTTGCTAAAATATCCTGCCATATATGTACTGTGACGTAGATTGCCATGGTCTAGTAGCCAATCTGTTAGCTGAAATAGCTCTACACCGTTTTATACTCGATCTTTGTTGCTGCAATGGCCTTCGATAGTTTGATGGTTGTGTGCTCGGCCTCATTGACTGCTGAAATAGCCTGCCATAATTTGGCACTCAAATCTGTTTGCTGAATTAGCTTTACATATATTTCGTTACTTAGATCTGCTCGTCAAATATCTTGCCATAGCTTTAGACATCGACCTAGGTATTTTTTTTCTGGACTTCATAAAAAAGCATATATGTTTTTCCTGTAATATCTAGTAGAAGAACTAATTTGTATGTCTAACATATGGACAGGACTTGGATAACTTCTTCTTGAAGATTCTCCGCTGCATATGTCGAGGGGGTTGAAAACTTCATGAACTTTATCAGAGCTGAGTACGATGGTCCAAAATCAGATGTGCTTTGCCCGTGTAGCAGTTGTATGAATTTAGTTACAAGACCCCGGTCAATTGTGCAAAATCATCTACACTTGTATGGGATGTCGGTCACATATACTAGGTGGGTTCATCATGGTGAAGTTGTGAACGTCAATGTTATTGACTACGTGTTAGCAGTAGATCACCATCTTGATCTGCCTGATGCTCAGGTGGAAGAGGAGGAGGAGGTGGTGGTGGCGGAGCCAGTGAGTTTGACCAACATTGAAACAATGCTACGAAATGCTCGTGCATTCCGTGAACTTTCACCTGCAGAAGAAAAACGGTGGGCCCGCATGTTGGAACAATGCAACGTTGCTGTCACCCCAGGAAATAAGCAGCCAGTATTCTCAGCTATGCTCACCCTTTTTCAGGTGAATACATCTGAGCGGATGACCAACAAATCATTCGATGCGATCTTGGCTGCTTTCCGCGAATCTTTCCCAGATGTGTCTGAGCTGCCACACACCTACAGTAAAATGAAGAATTTCCTTCGTGCAGTTGGAATTGGATATGATATGATCCATGTTTGTAAGAATAATTGTGTTCTGTTCTGAAAGGAGTATGCCAACTTAAGTGAATGCCCGAAATGCAAATCATCAAGATGGAAAGATGGCAATGCTATGAAGAGGATTCCTCATAATGTTCTGAGACATTTTCCGATTACACCAAGATTGCAGAGGTTGTTTCATGATGCTGAAACAAGAGAGGATGTACTGTGGCATTCTAGGAACCAGGAGTATAGAGATCAGAATGTAATGAGCCATCCATGTCATGGTAGTGAGTGGAAAAGCTTCAATGTTAAACACAAAGAGTTTTCTGCTGACCCGAGAAACATTAGACTTGGCTTAGCTTCAGATGGATTTAACCCATTTGGCCACCAGAGCGCCACATATAGCATGTGTCCTGTGCTTGTTATCCCTTACAACATGCCTCCAAATGTCTCCACCAAAGAATCAAACTACATGACGGCCTTGCTCATCCCAGGTCCAAAAAGTCCTGGAAAGGATTTTGATTTGTTCATGGAGCCTCTTGTGGAGGAACTTCAACAGCTATGGAAGGGTGTTCTCACTCGAGACATATATAGCAGCCCACCAGCTAATTTCTTTCTGCGTGCTATTATAATTTGGTGCATCCATGATTATCCGGCTGTGGGCACCTTGTCAGGGAGAACGACACATGGTTACAATGCATGTATTCACTGTGACAGGAATCCTCTATCATACGCAATACTTAGCAAGATTTGTTACATTGGACACTGCCGTTTCCTTGCCAAGGACAAGCCGCATCCTAGAAAATACCGAAGACATGTGTTCAATGCAAAGCATGAAAACCGTGATGCGCCAAAGAGGCTCACCACCGATGAGTTGCAAGTGGAATTAGAGAAGGTCAGGCATATTACACCAGGAAACCATCATGGTAATGGTAGCGGGAAAAGGAAGCGTGGCAGGGTAAAAGAGAGATTATTGTTTACCTGCAGGTCCACTTTGTGGGACTTGGAGTATTGGAAAGATTTGGATCTGCGGCATAATCTTGATGTGATGCATATCGAGAAAAATATATGTGACAGCATTATCGGCACACTTCTTAATATTGAAGGCAAGACGAAAGATACCTTAAAATCTAGGATTGATTTGACACACGTGGGTATCAGAAAGGATTTGCAGGTGCAAGATGAAGGTAAACCATGGGATATGGCACCAGCTGTGTACGTCTTGGACAAGGTAAAAAGAAAAGAATTCTGCGAGGCCCTGTCACGTGTGAGATTCCCACATGGATTTGCTTCCAACCCTGAAAGGAGAGTCAGTGCAGATGGAAACAAGGTACAAGGGTTGAAAACTCATGACTGCCACGTCCTACTTCAAAGGGTTTTACCTGTTACCCTTAGAGGATTGGGCCGCCCTAACTTATACAGAGCAGTTGTAGAGTTGGGACAATTCTTCAGGGAACTCTGCAGTAGGAATATCAGGATAGATGCTTTGGAGCGTCTTAGAGACAAGAAACCAACTATCCTATGCGACCTTGAGAAGATATATCCTCCAGCCTTCTTTGATGTGATGGTGCATTTGGATGTTCATCTACCTGATGAGGCACTAGTTAGAGGTCCAGTACAGTATGGCTGGATGTACCCTATTGAAAGGCGGCTAGGCACTTTCAAGGGCTATGTTAGGAACAGAGCTAGACCCAAGGGTTCCATTGCAGAGGCCTACATTACTATAGAAGCGTTGACATTCTGCTCAAAATACATTGAAACAGCTGATCAGCTTAGCAAAGAGGTGGGTGAAGACAATCCCGGGCTCAATGTTTTCGATTATTCTATTCGAGTTACAGGGAAGAGTCGACAAGAGGACAAACCTAAAGATTTTGAAAAAATGGTTTGGTATGTGTTGAACAACTGTCCTCAGATACTACCTTATATCAAGTAAGTGCAATACTACAGCTTATACATCGTAATCTACTAAACTTGCAGCACATTCTTATATATTTAGATGTTTGACGCGATCACTATGTTGTGCAGCATCTACAAAGAGGAGTTACTGCCGCAAAATCCAAGAAACATTGACAAATTGGTTATGGCAGGATTTGCGAAATGGTCAAGAGGTATGTAAGCTTTTGAAGTGCACTGTCAGTTTTTTTAATATATTGAGTACATAAGATGATCAGCTTGTCTATTTTCTAACCATAGGTTAAGAAGATGCGGGAGGATGGGCAGGCAGTTGATGATGCCCTTTACTCACTAGCAATGGGTCCTGATACTCGGGTAAGACATTATGAATCTTGCGTTATTGAAGATGTGCGCTACAACACCCTTGCACGAGATGAAGGCAGGAAGACACAAAACAGTGCCATCATGAGCACGGATACGTATGACAAAGAGACAACTGAAATGTATGCTAACATAACAGACATTATTCAGTTGCAGTATATCTCCAGTTTCGAGGATCATCGGTGTGTGTTTCTGTTGATCTGTCGTTGGTATAACCTGTTTTCCAGGATCGCAAAACCCAGAGCTGATGATTGTTTCAAATCCACCAATGTCAATGTTGCGTACCAGACCAGCGAGCCTTTTATTTTGGCAAATCAAGCAACACAGATATTTTTCTTAGAAGACACATTTGCACGTAGCGATGACTGGAGAGTATTGCAAAGGTTTGAGCAGAGGAATTCATTTAATGAAGTTGCACAACAAGACGATGCTTACACTGCTCCTGATGTACAAGATAACACAGATGTTCCTAATATCTTTGAGAACCATCACGTCAATGACGCCGGCGAAAAGATTGCATGTCATGCCATGGACATACAAGAGTTGATCAAGAAGAAGCCAACGTTCGAGGACGTTGAGGACGAAGAAGAAGATGACACATGGGGAATTACGATTCAGACTGATACACATGGCGAAGATGTTGACGCTGCTGCTGCGGATGATGATTACATTGCTTTTGTCGTATTTACCTGTCAGAAGACATTTTTTATCTACTATGTGAAATTGTGTTTGCTATGACAACTGAAACCTGATTAACATGTTGTTTAGTATTTTGTTGTGAGAACATCACTTGTTATGTATGCTGATTTGTGTTTGGTGATTGTATGACAACTAAAACATGATGACATTGTTGTTTAGTTGTACTCATATTTGGCTGTGAAACTTGAATTTGATGACATAGTTTGCTGCTGGACTCCAATTTGCTTGACGTCTTCGAATGAGAACGAAGCTGACCCGACAGGGCCTCTGCTATTTATTTATTTATATGAGCAAAAGGGGATACCCCCTGATTTCCGTTAATAGAAATCATTAGATGTTCACAACACTATGCCCAGCCTGCTACACTGGTTTCATTCATTACTAGTTTCAGCAAAGTGCTCATGTCGTAGCCACTGAATACATCACGAGTGCTACATACACTGCAAATAAAGAGACAATCATCCTACAGAGCACATCGATTTTGCCCATTATCTTCACAAGCTCTTTCATCTCCTCATTGCTGTCAAGGCCATTCAGCAACCGTTGCTTGGCCATGATCAGAGGGACTGCATCTTTAACCTTCTGCTCTGCATCTTCTTCTTCTACCGTTCCTTCAGTTTCTTGTCCAACACCCCAACCTGCTGGTATTGGGATTCCCCGGCTAACCAAATAATCAGTGTAGTTGCATTCCCCCACATCAGCAACTTCCCAGAAATACAAATCACACGAATCTTCCCTTTTCTGCATGAAACAAATTGGTAGATCATCAACCAAACTATTAAAAAAATCAGCAACTGAAAGCAGCAGAACAACACTTAAACATATTATTACCCCATGATTCGGGCATTTGTAGAAGACTCGGCCAGGGTTGCGGATTGTGGTTGAGACGCGACGGATGACTATGCGTGATTTGCAGCAGTGGCACCACACCAACGGCAGCGGGTTGCGATGAGAAATCGGCTGCGGTGCGTGTGCCAGTGAGGGTGTGATGAGACCCACATGCGATGGTACGGGTTGCAACTTGGCGCATATCTGGTTGTTGCCTGCTGAAGAGCAGGTGGACGAGCAGCCAACGGACATGGTTGCTGCAGCCAGAGCTTCTGGTGCCAGGCAGAGTAAGTAGAGAAGAGGAGAATCGAACGTTGAATATGTTAGTTTCATTACTTGCAGAGTAGCATAGCACCATATATAGTCATAGTCTAGGTTTGGATTCGAACCAGCTACAGGAGCACATCTTTCTTTTTTCTAAAACTCGGCAACGTCTCATTACTGTTACACTAGCTTGTTCTGTACACCTTCCCAAGTCTTTGATTTTCTTTCCCTTTTTTGCGAGGAAGGAAGGAGGACAAAATTGAGAGTTCCTGGGACTCGAACCCAAGACCTCTCGGTTGAAAACCAAGGGTGCTAGTCACTTATGTGGCGAATGTTCCCTGTGAGGAGGACGGCAGACGAACGCATTTTCCTTGCAGTTTTCTTCCTATATATAAAAAAGTATGCTACTTGGTGTCCGCTTAGTCAACAAACGATTGTGCCAACCTTGACCGTTGGATTGACATTCAACGTCTGTCGCGTTTCTTCAGTCTCTTCTTCCTCGAGCCGCCAAAGCCAAACCAGCGCCGGCGGGACTACCTGCTCCCGCCTCCCACGGCTGGCTGTGGTCTGCCCCGGCTCCTGTTCGTTCCTGTCCGAGGCCTCACCATCGTCCTCCGCCTTGGTTCGCTCGGCGCGGCGCCGCCCTCCGGTGTTGTCAACATGGTCAAAAACCGAGAGGAATAAGGAGATGACTGTACATTGTGAGGATGACAGTAGGGACCCAGCAGCGCGCGCAGTAATTTTGTTTTTTCGGGATGGAGAAGGGTATCAAGTGGGTTGTGCGGGACCCGTGGCCCGTCTAGACCAGGCTTTTATTTCAAATGTTTAGCACATGACCAGCCCAGATTGTTTTTTTCCTTTCTGTTTGCTAGCTAGCTATTTTGTTTTTTGCAGAATAACCAACGTAGGCCTACTTGCTTTTCTACGCCCTGCTGGGCCGGAAATCTTTCAAGACGAGGAGGGATGCATTTTGCCCGGAAAATGGGCTATAAGTAATAAGAAATGGGCTATAAGTAATAATAAATGGGTTGTAAAGTGAAAAAATACAGCAAACAGACAATTAGTTCCAAAATACTGTTTTCTTTCGGATTTTGATATTTTAAATTTCATTGTTTTTGTGCGGGTAAAATTTCATTGAATTTAAATTAAGGTATATTTAGATTTAAAATTAATTTGAATCTGGCTAGAAATTTCGGGCTGTATGCTGTTTGGGACAGATTTGGAGGCTGGCTTGTGGGTCTACTAGGTTGACGTGTACTTTGGCTTTGTCAAATTAGTCCACAAACGATTCTAGCAGCAGTGACCGTTGGATGTTAATCCAATGGCCGTGCTGCTTCTTCAATATCTGATCTTCTTGCTCCAGCCGCCCAAACCAGCTCCAGTGGGACTGCCTGCTCCCGCCTCCCGTGGCCGGCTGTGCTGCCGCACAGGCCGCACCGCCCCACCCTACTTCATTGCTGGCCAGGCCATTCCTCTACTCACCCACACCTCCTGTTATCTTCCGGCGACGGCAGCCGGACCAGTAAACCCCCGTACTGCCCACCGCGTGGGCAACCATTGCCGAGTCTTCCCGGCTCCGTGTCGTTCCCTTCCTAGGCCTCGCCGTCGTCCACGGCCATGGTGCTCTCGGCGCGGCCTGGTCAACTTGGTCAATGAACGACATCCATCGGCCGTGGACTGTACGCGCAAAATAATGATTCATCCACCTGACAGCTGGGACCCACCGGAAGGGCCTCTGTATTTCACGAAAAAAAACGTACCCCCCACTGACATGTCGGATCCACCAGCTATATCTTCGCACACAAGGAAGTGCCTCCTTATTACGCACAAAAAATGAATACCCCCTGCTAGCTGGGACCCACCATAGTGGGAGGATGACTTGTGGGCCAACAAAGTTGACGGGGACGGAGGGCTTTGTCAACTTAGTCAATATGAACGATTCTAGCTCCAGTGACCGTACGATGTCCATTCAACGGCCATAGTGCTTCTTCAACCTCTAGTCTTCTTGCTCCAGCCGCCCAAAGCAGCGCCGGTCGTGCCGCATGCTCCTGCCTCCCGTGGTCGGCTGTGCTGCCGCGGAGGCCTCACCGCCCCTACTATTCCCACCGCTGGCCACGCCCTATGGCGACGGCAGCCTCACACCGCAGCCGAACCAGTGAACCCTCGTACTCCTCTCCGCGCGGGCTTCCACTGCCGCGTCTTCCCCGGCTCCACGTCGTCCCCTTCCTAGGCCTCGCCATCGTCCACCACCGTGGTGCTCTCCGTGCGGCGTGGTCAACGTGGTCAAGGAATGACTTCCATCGGAAGAGTACTGTACGTGGAGAGGCTGACAGCTGGGTCCATGGCCACAGCCCAGTTTTTTGTGATTTGCCAAGTAAGTCGCTTTGTGAGGCCTGTTGGGCTGCAAATCTTTCAAGACGAGGAGAGCTTTCATTCAGCTGGCCGAGAAAATGGCCCATCAGTAATGAGAAATGGGCGGTACATTTTTAAAACACATCAAACAGGCAATTAGTTTCAAATATCTTTTTTTATTTCAAGATTTTAAATTACATTAATTTTTATGCGTGGAGAATTTGTTGGATTTTATATTGATATACATTTATTTTTAAAATAGTTTGAATGTGAGTCGAAATTTCGGGATTAAAAATAGTTCGGACCACACCGAAATATGCAAAATTTCGTATAATTTTTTAACCGTGACCACAATTCGGGCTGTAATGCTAACAAAAAGAATATGGGCTCTAAAAAAACCTTAAGAATTGGCAAATGGGCTGAAAATTATTAGAAATAATGGCAGATGGGTTGTATGTTGTTTTCCATAGATTTGAGGCTTTCCTAAAAAAAGGTTGACGCACAAGCAGTGACTGTTGGATATCCATCCAACGGCCGTCGTGCTTCTTCAATCTCTGCTCTTCCTGCTCCAGCCGCTCAAACAAGCGCCAGTGGGACTGCCTGCTCCCTCCTCCCTGCGGTCGGCTGTGCTGCCGCGCAGGCCTCACCGCCCCACCGTACTCCCATCTCAAGATGGCAACGGGGCCCCGAAACCCGCGTCCCCGCGGGTTTTTACCCTATTAGGGGACAGGGATGGACGTCTTTTCATCCCCGCGGGGCTGTTGTTGGGCACATTATACAACCTGACACGTTTCGTGGGTTTGCAACCGTTTCGGTAGTCCTCGAACCCGAAACCCGGCAAAATATATTTTTTACCAACCAGTGCTCCTGCGTGGCCCAACCCAAAACTACAGAGCCCCCCACCCCCTAGTGTCGAAGGCCAAACAGCCAGTATCACCCGCTCCTTTCCCCCTCGCTCGAGCCCTCATCTCTCTCTCCCACATAATACCTAACCCTAAACCTAGGACCCCAGGCGCCGCCTGGCTCGATCCCATCTCGCAAGATCCGCCGACCACGATCTGCGCCGGCGAGCCTCCTCCCTCCACGTCTTCTCCCCTGCCGCCGGTCTGATCTAGAGAAAGGGCGTCGCCACCGGTGACGAACTCAATGGTGGCCTCTTCACGTCCCATGTCGGGTTGTTTTTTGTTGAAATTTGCTCTAGTTATGCTGCTGAAATGTGCTTATTTTGCTGTTGAAATGATATTCTTTGTCGCCACTATGTTTGTTTAAATATTTTGATTTTCTCGTGGGTTCCCCGCGGGTTCCCCGAAACCCGATGGGTTTAGGGGATGGGCGGAAAACTAGCCTACGCACGGTGAAGGGGACGGGGACGGGTTTGCGATTTTCTCGTGGGGATGGGTTTGGGAAGGCAAAACCCGATGGGTTTCGTCCCCGTTGCCATCTGGACTCCCATCGCTGGCCTAGCCATCCCTCTACTCACCCACACCTTTTGCTATTCTCTGGTGATGGCAGATGAACCAGTAAACCCTCGTACAGTCGTACTCCCCTCCGTGTGGGAAACAACTGCCGAGTCTTCCCTGCCTCCGTGTGTTCCCTTCCTAGGCCTCGTCGTCGTCCATCACCCTGCTGCTCTCGGCGCGGCCTGGTCAACGTGCTCAACGACCGACATGCATCTGAAGTGGACTGTATGTGGAGAGCCCGACAGCTGGGTCCACGGCCACACGCAAGGAAATGCCTCCTTATTACACGCAAAATAATGATTCCTCTACCTGACATCAGGGACCCACCGAAAGGGCTTCTGTATTTCGCGAAAAAAACGTTACCGCCGCTGACAGCTCAGACCCACCAGCTATATCTTCGCACGCAAGGAAGTGCCTCCTTATTACGCACAAAAAAATGAATACTCCCCCTATTAGCTGGGACCCAGTATAGTGGCAGGCTGACTTGTGGGCCTACTAAGTTGATGGGGACGGAGGGCTTTGTCAACTTAGTCAATATGCACGATTCTAGCTCCAGTGACCGTACGATGTCCATCCATAGGCCGTAGTGCTTCTTCAACCCCTGGTCTTCTTGCTCCAGCCGCCCAAACCAGCACCGGTCGTGCCTCGTGCTCCTGCCTCCCGTGGCCGGCTGCGATGTGGCGGAGGCCTCACCGCCCCCTACTACTCCCACCGCTGGCCAGGCCATCCCTCTACTCACACACACACCCTGTTGCTCTGCGGCGACGGCAGCCTCATACCGCAGCGAACCAGTGCTCTCGTACTCCTCTACGCATGGGCATCCACTGTTGCATCTTCCCCAGCTCCGTGTCGTCCCCTTCCTAGGCCTCGACATCGTCCACCGCCCTGGTGCTCTCGGCGCGACGTGGTCAACGTGGTGAAAGAACAGCTTCCATCGGACGTGGACTATACGTGGAGACGCTGACAGCTGGGTCCACGGCCGCAGCAAGGAAGTGCCTCCTTATTACGTGCAAAATAATTATTCCTCCACTTGACAGCGGGGATCCACCGGACGGGCCACCGTATTTCGCCCCCTTGACTGCTGGGACCCACCAGCTACATCTTCGCACGCAAGGAAGTACCTGACAGTCGGGACCCACCTGGTCGAAGCATATGTAGCATTGTCATTCTGGTCGCGAACGTGTACGTACATATATACTGGTCGATGTAGAGGTGTGCACGTGTTGTAGTAGAGGCGCGCGCGTAGCATGTACACGTACGTACAGCGGCCAGGGTGCAAGAAAGAGAATACGGCCATGTATGTGTACATACGGGCGAGGTCTCGAACGCCTACTCGCGCATACGTACGGCCAGGGCTCATGTACATGGCTGCGTCGGAACGGAGAAACAGCGTCGTCGTCATGTTCATGGGGAGGCAACGGAATGCGTCGTGTTCATGGGGAGGCAACGGAATGCGTCATGTTCATCGGGAGGGCTTGGACGGAACAGGCGAAGGAAACGAGGCCTGGCATACCGCACAACGGAGGAAACGACCTTGTGTTCGACCGGCCATGTTTGAAACGGGATCCTGTTCATCGGGAGGGGTCTGGCGTACCGCAAAATGAAGGAAACGGACCTCCTACGGTCGAAACGGGGGTCCTGTTCATTGGGAGGGGTGTGGTGTACCGCAAAACGGACGAAACGGACCTCCTACGGTCGAAACGGGGGTCCTGTTCATCGGGAGGGGTGTGGCGCACCACAAAACAGGACTCCACGGGATACTGTTCATCTCCACCGTCGACCCCCTCTAGCCTCCACGAGCTACTGTTCATCCACCGTCGACCTCCTCCAGCCTCCACCTGCAACTGTTCATCCATGGGCTCCTGTTCATCCAGCCTCCACCTTGCGCTACTCTAGCGGCTACTGTTCAACCAGCCCTCTCCACGGGCTCCTGTTCAACCACCCCTCCACTGGCTACTGTTCATCCTGCCCTCCATCGTCTACTATTCATCCTGCCCTCCACGGGGTGGTCCTATTCATCCAGCCCTCCACGGGGTCCTGTTCATCCAGCCCCAACCGGCTCGATCGATCGAGGTCCTGTTCATCCAGAGGCAACACCATGGGGTCTTGTTCATCCACCCCCACCGGGAACTGTTCATCCAACCCCCCTGCAACTCTCACTGTTCATCTAGAGGCAGCATCGATCGACTTCAGTTAGCAGCAGTAGCGAAGGAATCGCTCGATCGGGTTCAGTTAACAGCCATCGATCGATCGCTTGGGTTCAGTAACGCGTAGCCTGCAGTGCTCGGGTTCAGTTAGAGCCCAACGCCTCGCTCGGGTTCAGTTAGAGCCAACGCCTCGCACACACACGTGTACGTGTACGACAGAAACGTGCATCCCTCGGCCCCCGACCTCTCACCGTAACCGGGAACTCCCCAAAAAATTTCTCGCCCTCGCTTCTACCATGGTTTTTTCCGTCATGGATGGCCCAAAGAATGTCATGCAGCTGCGTCTCCGGCCCGCCCAAGACGAAAAGCCCATTTTTTGTCATGATTTTTTGTCATAGAAGTAGGAGCCAACCACATCTATGATGATACCGGGTTTTTTCACAATTATCGTCATAGAAGTGTCATATGTATGACAGAAAAAAATTCGTTCAGCCCAAAATGTCACGGATGTGTCTTTTTTTTGTAGTGCATGTTGTGCTCAATTACTTTGGATGACCCAAACTCTTAAAGATTATGGGATATATGTGAAACATGTCCCTTTGTTTTGTGACAATGAAAGTGCCATTAAGATTTCTCACAACCCCGTGCAACATTCTCGAACTAAGCATATTGAAGTTTGTCATCATTTCATTCGAGATCATGTTGCTAAAGGAGACATTGATCTTAAGCATGTTCATACCGATAAGCAATTAGCGGATATATTCACCATACCGCTTGATGAGAAAGTATTTTGCCGTTTGAGAGGTGAATTGAACATCATTGATGCTTCAAACTTGGAGTAGGAACTCCATTTGGATGCAGGCAAGGCATGGGCCTATGACTAATCCTTGACATATCTCTCATGATGATAATCACATGTCTTGGATATATTTGCACCCTTGCATGCTATCTAACCCTTGTAGGTACTTGGATGAATCTAAATCCATGAGATTGCAACTCACTCACATCTTGAGCAATCTCTACATCACCAAGTCTCTACTCCATGGTGGTTGAAGAAAAGGTAGCATCAAATCCTTCAACATATCCTTTGACAAATTCTATATCAAAATTCATGATTGTCATTTTGGATACACAAGTGCTCTTCCTTGCAAGACTAACCCATGTAGGTAGATGAACTCCAATTACAAGTAGTGCTCTGTAACACCCACAATGTGGCTATATCTCCCACGTGTCAGGGCACGACTTAGAGGCATAGCCGCATGGTAGGCATGTTGCAAGGGGGTAATCTTTACACATCCCATGTACTGAATAAGAAAGGGATAAAGAGTCGGCTTACGATCACCACTTCACACAAATACAAGTTAAACATACATCATCCAAAGTACAATCAAGGTCTGACTACGGAACCCAAAATAAAAGAAGACAACCCCAAATGCTAGATCCCGGATCGTCCCAACTGGGCTCCACTACTGATCAACGAGAAATGAAAAACAACACAACGAACACGATCTTCATCGAGCTCCCACTTGTGCTTGGTTGCATCACCTGCACTGGTATCATCGACACCTGCAACTATTTGGAAGTATCTGTGAGCCATGAGGACTCGGCAATATCACACCCACGAGATCAAGACTATTCAAGCTTATGGGTAGCAAAGGGTAGTGAGGTGGAGCTGCAGCAAGCACTAAGCATATATGGTGGCTAACATACGCAAATAAGAGCGAGAAGATAAGCAACGCAACGGTCGAGAAACTAGAAGTGATCAAGAAGTGATCCTGAAACTACTTACGTTCAAGCATAACACAAGAACCGTGTTCACTTCTCGGACTCCGCCGGAAAGAGACCATCACGGCTACACACATGGTTGATGCATTTTAATTAAGTCAAGTGTCAAGTTTTCTACAACCGGACATTAACAAATTCCCATCTGCCTCATAACTGCGGGCACGGCTTTCCAAAGTTCAAACCCTGCAGGGGTGTCCCAACTTAGCCCATCACAAGTTCTCACGGTCAATGAAGCATATTCCTTCTCCCGGGAAGACCCGATCAGTCTCGGAATCCCGGTTACAAGACATTTCGACAATGGTAAAACAAGACCAGCAAAGCCACCCGATGTGCCGACAATCCTGATAAGAGTCGCACGTATCTCGTTCTCAGGGCAACACCGGATGAGACAGGCTACGAGTAAAACCAGCCCTCGAGTTTCCCTGAGGTGGCCCCGCAGGCGGCTTGGTTTGGACCAACACTTAGAGAAGCACTGGCCCGGGGGGGTTTAAATAAAGATGACCCTCGGGTTGGCCGATCCAAGGGAAGCGTAATAGGTTGTTAGGCAAATGTAAAACCAAGGTTGGGCCTTGCAGGAGGAGTTTTATTGAAAGCGAATTGTCAAGGGGTTCCCATAACACCCATGTCGGCATTCTAGGAACGGGGGTCCCCAAACTTGCCAGCCTGCGGCCCGCGGCGTAGCTGAGACAGCAGGCCGTACGACCCATCTTCACCAACAAAGCACTCAAGACCCTCGCGAGGGGCCAAGCCTCGCGAGGCAGACGACGCAGGACCTCCTCCGAAATGGCCTAGCTGGGCAGGCTCACAAGGAGCAGAGATAGCAAGGCGGGGCGAACTTCACGAGGCTTTCGTGACGTGAGTCGTGACGATCGACACCAGGCAGGCGCCAGCGTGCACAGCGTCCTTGTTTCTTCTTTGGTGCAAAGGGGGCAAGCGTAGCTGCGGAGTACCGAGGCACCAGGCACAGGTTGCCATTTCGGTGCAACAAGACCAAGACCAAGGACTGCAAGACGGAGGTCATAGTGGAGCCCGGAAAGCGTCACCACTAGAACTTTGTGCAGGCGAAGACTACTTTTGTCAGGATAGCTTGTACTAGCTGTCCCCCTTCAAATTAGCCCGCCATTGTTGGTTCCCTTCCCGCTCGATATTTGGGAAGAGGACCAGGGCCTCTATAAATAGGACTAGCCACCACAGTGAAAAGGGGACGAAGCTCGAGGAAACAACGGAGCTCACACACAAGCTCACCGAGCCCAAGAACGCCTCAACCTCAGGTGGCCGTTCTTCCCTTGTATTGTTCATCAACAGCCCAAGAGGCAATCTGAAAGTGCAACTATCCCTAGGTGGTTTTGGTAATTCATAACAACATATAGCTCATTGAGCTAATGCTATTCCAAGATGACTATTTCAGGAAAGCTCAATGATTGGCATGTCATGGATGTGAAAGTGGAACCCTCAAAATGCTAAGAACAAAGGATTGGCTCAAGCTCAAAAGCTCAAGACTCTTCATTTTATATTTTAGTGATCCAAGACACATTGAGTCTTTAGGAAAAGCCAATACTATCAAGGAGGGATGAGGTGTTGCTTAATGAGCCTCTTGCTTCATGTGCTTAGTGATATTCTCCAAAACCCTCAACTACTTTCCCATATCCACATATGACCTAAACCCTAAGCCAAACTCGGTCCTACCGATTCTTTCTATCCGGCGCCACCGAGTTTCACTTGTCATAAGCCACTGCCAAACCCTAGCAAATCGGTTCTACCGATAGGGATCTCGGTCTCACCGAGATGGGATTGCAAACTCTCTGTTTCCCTTTCGTAACTTTTCGGTCTCACCGAAAGAGTGGATCGGTCCCACCGAGATTGCAATGTAAATTCAGTGTTTCCTTTTTGTAACTTTTTGGTCTCACCGAAAGAGTAAATCGGTCCCACCGAGTTTGCCTGACCAACTCTCTAGTTAGCTAATTACCAAAATCGGTCTCACCGAGCTTGTGTAATCGGTCTCACCGAGATTACGTTATGCCCAAACCCTAACCATATTGGTCCTACCGAGTTGCATGTCAGTCCCACCGAAAATCTCTAACGGTCACTAGGTTTACCTTTTCGGTCCGACCGAGTTTGTTGATTCGGTCCCATCGAGATTGGAAAACTGTGTGTAACGGTTGGATTTTGTGTGGAGGCTATATATACCCCTCCACCTCCTCTTCATTCGTGGAGAGAGCCATCAGAACACATACACAATTCCAACTCATATGTTCTGAGAGAGAACCACCTACTCATGTGTTGAGACCAAGATATTCCATTCCTACCATATGAATCTAGATCTCTAGCCTTCCCAAGTTGCTTTCCACTCAAATCTTCTTTCCACAAAATCCAAATCCTATGAGAGAGAGTTGAGTGTTGGGGAGACTATCATTTGAAGCACAAGAGCAAGGAGTTCATTACCTACACACCATTTGTTACTTCTTGGAGAGTGGTGTCTCCTAGATTGGCTAGGTGTCACTTGGGAGCCTCCGACAAGATTGTGGAGTTGAACCAAGGAGTTTGTAAGGGCAAGGACATCGCCTACTTCATGAAGATCTACCGCTAGTGAGGCAAGTCGTTCGTGGGCGATGGCCATGGTGGGATAGACAAGGTTGCTACTTCGTGGACCCTTTGTGGGTGGTTGCTTCTTCGTGGACCCTTCGTGCGTGGAGCCCTCCGTGGACTCGCGCAACCGTTACCCTTCGTGGGTGGAGCCCTCCGTGGACTCGCGCAACCGTTACCCTTCGTGGGTTGAAGTCTCCATCAACGTGGATGTAGGATATCACCACCTATCCGAACCACGGGAAAAACATCTGTGTCAACAATTGCGTTTGAATTCTCCAAACCCTTCCCTTTACATTCTTGCAAGTTGCATGCTTTACTTTCCGCTGCCAATATACTCTTTGCATGCTTGCTTGAATTGTGTGATGATTGCTTGACTTGTCCTACAATAGCTAAAATCTGCCAAGAACTAAAATTGGGAAAAGCTTAAGTTTTTATTTGGTCAAGTAGTCTAATCACCCCCCCTCTAGACATACTTTCAATCCTACAAGTGGTATCAGAGCTCTTGGTCTCCATTTGCTTTGATCTCCATATCTTTTGGTGGTCATAGCCTTGGTTTCACAACCTAGGAGAGTATGGCGTCTAGCGAGGAATTATCACCGTAGAGGTCCTTACTTTGATGGTACTAATTTTGCTAGTTGGAAGCATAAAATGAAAATGCATATTCTTGGACATAACCCCGCCGTTTGGGCTATTGTGTGTGTTGGTTTGCTAGGTGACTTCTTTGATGGGAAAGAACCAAACCGTGAAGCTACCGTGGATGAGTTGAAGATGTTGCAATACAATGCTCAAGCTTGTGATATTCTCTTCAACGGATTGTGCCCGGAAGAATTCAACAAAATCAGCCGTCTTGAGAATGCAAAGGAAATTTGTGACACTTTGATTGATATGCACTAAGGTACCGACTCCGTCAAGGAATCCAAGTTGGATGTGCTTCAAAGTCAACTTGACAAGTTCAAAATGAAGGATGGTGAAGGTGTCGCTGAAATGTACTCTAGGCTTGCTCTCATCACAAATGAGATTGCTGGCTTAGGAAGTGAAGAGATGACCGATAGATTCATCATCAATAAGATTCTAAGAGCCTTGGATGGAAAATATGATACCGTGTGCACATTGATCCAAATGATGCCCAATTACAAAGATCTCAAGCCAACGGAGGTGATTGGAAGAATTGTTGCTCATGAGATGTCACTTAAGGATAAAGAGGAACTTCACAACAAATCAAGTGGTGCCTACAAAGCCTCATGTGAAGCCCCTACATCATCAAGTGAGGAACAAAACTTCAATGAAGAGTTGAGCTTAATGGTGAAGAACTTCAACAAGTTCTACAAGAGTAGAAGCAAAGATAGAAGCTTCAAGTCAAGGTCCTACAATGACAAAAGATCTTCTAGTCGAGAGCGAAACTGCTACAGTTGTGGAAGACCCGGACACTATTCCAATGAGTGTACGGCTCCCTACAAGAGAAGAGAAGATTCTCCAAAAAGAAGAAGCAAAGAATCACCACCAAGAGAGAGAAGGAGTAGAGATGATCGTTATGAACGAAGATACTCACGGAGAAGCAAGGATTCGGAAAGGAAGGAAAAATCATCAAGGAGCTACACAAAACGAAGACATCAAGATCATGTTGGTGAATGGTATCCGGCTCCGACTCCGACAGCCACTCCGAGGGAAGTTATCACTCCGACTCCGAAGATACTCAAGATGAAGGTGTTGCCGGTATAGCACTTGTGTCAACCAACTCCTACGACATATTTGACTCACCAAATGAAGGAATTGGAAGATGCTTCATGGCCAAAGGTCCTAAGGTAACACACCCCAAGTATGTTGATTTCAATAGTGATGAAGATGACTTGTTAGGTGATGATTTGCTTGTTGACAACTCTAGTGATGAATACTATGATGAAACGTCAATTAATCATGCTAATCAAGATAAAACGAATGACAATGATAAGGAGAAGATTGAGGCTCTAACTAAAGAACTAAACACTCTTAAGTTAGCTCATGAAACTATCTTCGAAGATCATTGAGAACTTTTAAGAGCTCATGAGAAATTACGCTTTGAAAAGCTCAATCTTGAGCAAGAGCATGAGTTCTTAAAAGCAATCAATGATGATCTCCGCAAGAAAAGTTCTTCTTACATTGCCAAGCGTTTACTCTTATCCACTTACATGCCTCAAGTCAAGTCTAGTAACAAGAACAAGAAAGATTTTTCCTCTAGCAGTAACAGTGATCATGCTAAATCCAATATTGTTGCTTCTAGTAGTTCTCTTGATTCCACTAATGATTCTCTTAGCCAAGTTACACTTGAGCAAGAAAATAGCTTATTGAAGGGAATTATAGAGAAAGGAGTGTACAAAAGCCTTGCCGGGAGTAAGCAATTCGAGGAAATTGTGCGCAAGCAAGGAATGCACCGGAAGAATCAAGGTGTTGGTTTTGAACGAAAGTTCAATGCCAATGGAGTTGGGTGGGAAGAAGATCAATACCCCAAGACAAAGTTTGTTCCTCAACAAGAGAAGTATGGTACTTCTTTCAAGGGGACACAAGCTCAAGATGATCTTCCACCACAAGACTACAAGCAAAAAGGCAAGGACAAGCTTCAAGAGGAAATTGATGCATTTGAAGAAGCTCCTAAGACCTTAGTCAAGTGGATTCCCAAGACTACTTCAAGTTCCACTTCATCAAGTATGACTACAACTCCAAGGATTCCCATCAATACGGTGTGGATCCAAAAGAAGAAGAACTAGAGAGTTCTTGAGGGTGACTCCGCCAACATACTTCACTCTTATCATTTTGGCAAGAACAAGTGCAATCAACTTCCACATCTTGCCCTAGTTCAAGGAGTCACAAACCCTCTTGTTGGTAAGACAAGGGACAAGGTAACCTAAAAGTTTTCATGGACATCATCTTGTGTGTGCATCACTCTATGTCTATGGATATCCTTGTTTGTTCCTTGTGGGACTAACCCATGTAGGTATTGAAAGTGCAATTCACTCAAATGGATAGCTCCAAGTGATCTACATCAACATTGAGCATCCACATCTTCAACATCTACATGAAGTCATCATCGACAAAACCCGAGGTTAGTTCATCCCTCTAAGGGGGGTATCACATCTAGGGGGAGCTTTACTCTAAGACTTGAGCTAAAGCAACTCTAAAGATGTGAACACAACAATGCTTTATGTAAAAGTGGTAACCCCACTTGAGCTTAAACGATGAGTATGACCTATGATCAAGTGTTCTCACTTGACTCCTAAGTCAATATACTCATATATAGATGACCTTGTCATCGCAAATTGCTTGATAGATGCTAGAATTGGTTGTGCATGCCTTGTCACATATTTCATTTGCCATCTTATTGTGTGAGCATGCTGGTTGCATATTTTACTCATTCGAGGACATCCACTTGTTGTTTTGATTGTTTGGTTTTATTTCCTTTTGCCAAGTGGATGGACAAGAATGCCTAAGAACCTCCTCTAGCTATCTATGCTTTTCTCATCTCAAACTCTATTCATGCTACATCACAAAATTTGATCAAGTCAGATTCGAACCACTCTGTGTGAGGAGCGCTCGGAGTCCCCGATTCGTCATAGACTTAAACTTCCAAAACCTCTTTATGATTCTCGGTCTGACCAATACCCCACTTTCGGTCCTACCGAGATCATTAAGTTGATCTAGGTTTCGATCTCGGTGCAACCAATTTGAACCATTCGGTCACACCGAGTTGCAACAACTGTATACAGTTTTGCATCTTGGTGCCACCGAGTTGTTCCACTCGGTCACACCGACAGGGTCGGGCTATATATAGTCACAGGCAAAAATTTGGAAATTTCTCCGAACCCCTTCGCCCACGCGATAGCCCGCTCTGCCAACTTGGTCTCCGGATCGTCTCCTCGCCGCCAGCCGCCTCCAGTCGCTGGTCTCCGTCGCCGTCAACGGAAATTCAACCCCGCCATTGCCGCCGTAGCGAGTCTCCGCCGAACTAGGGTATGGACTCGATCTTTGTGCTATTCTCCAATCCGATTCTTAGCACATTGTGATCATCATGATTCTTGCCATGTTTGTTAAACTTCTATCCAGTCAATGAACTCGTAGATTAGGTTTAATTCGAAAATTTTAGGGTTAGGTTTCCACCGAAACCATCTCGGACCCACCGAGTTGAAAAACTCGGTCCCACCGATTTGGCTTATGCCATTGCACAAGTGAGACTCGGTCTGACCGAGAATTACTTATCGGTGTGCCCGATTTTGGAACTCTGTGAAACCCTAGAAGTCTTGGTGCCACCAAACTGTGACTCGGTCTGACCGAGTTCACTAGTTTAGGTGCCAAAACTGCTTCGGTATCACCGAGTTTAAAAATCGGTAGATCCGAGATGATTTCAGTGGGAAACTAAAACTAAGTTTTTGGATCATTCTTTTGCAAAAATCTCTGCATTTTGTGATGCTCATCCACTCTATCTCATCTATAACCTATTCACAGGGTCAGCAGTCAGAGTTTTCAACATGTCTGATCAGAGTGACAGCCAGAACATGTCAGAACAGCAAGTGCAGATGAGTGAGGGCACTAGTCCCTCAAGTTCTTCAGATGATGGCAGCAGAAGTACTCCTAGAAATCTGCCTAAAGCTGTCACCAGACAGAGAAAGAAGAGAACCTCAGAATCAGAGGATGAGGACTATGTGGCAGAAGAGGAAGCAACTTCCAAGAGAGTTGAGCCAGCACAGGGCACAAAGGCAGGGTTAAAGATCAAAAGGCCAGCAGGCAGGCAGCCTATGTCAAAGGCTAGAGCTTCAACTGAGAAGCCCACTCCCATAGAGCCAGTTGCTGCGGAAGGCAAGAAAAGAAAGGAAAGGGTGAATAAAACCGTAGCCAGAGTGCTTGGCAAGGCTTCCATCATGGAAGATGAGGAGGAAGAAGAAGAGGTAGCTGCACCAGCACCTAAGGCACCCAAGCTGATGGGTGATGCCATAAGATCAGGGGCAGCTGCTTCCAAGGCCAAGCCAGCTCCAAAGCCAAAACCAAAGAGGAATACAAGAAGCATCCCAGCTGCTGAGAAGAACAAGGCCCCAGTGCCTGAAGCTGTAGAAGAAGATGATGAAGAGCAAGTTCTTAGAAAGCTCAAGCCCAAGATCCCAGACCACAACGATGCTCATCCTGTGGCTGAGGATATGAAGCTCAGGAGAGACTCAGGGCTGAGGAAGTGGAAAGAAGCAGATCCGTATGCTTCAAGGAGAAGAACTGCTGTGGATTACAGGTTTCACACCAAGGAACAACAAGATTTCTATGAGATAGTGCTGCTTGATAAGAAGCCCATAGTTTGTGACATGAGATGGGTGGATTGGGAGTACATCAAGGACAATGAGGAAGACTAACCTGGTGTGATTGACAGTTTTGATGCTTGTGGAGTAGCAGACTTTGTTGGGCAGAAGCTCACAAAGTGGAACGAGGAACTCATTATGCAATTCTACTCCACAGCACACTTCTACCCAGATGGAAGGATCACATGGATGTCTGAAGGTACGAGGTACCAATCTACTGTTGCTGAGTGGGCACAGCTCATCAATGCCCCAGAGTTGCATGAGGATGACTTGGATATCTATGCCAAGAAGAAGATGGACCACAACTCTATGTCCAATATGTACAAGGAAATTCCAAATGAAGCTCTTGAAACTTTCAAGTTTGGCTCAGTACACTATCTTCTGTCAGGGCTGCCAACAATCAATTGGATACTGAGGCACACCTTGTTGCCCAAGTCAGGTGATCACAAGATGATCAGAGGCCACGCGATCAATTTGCTACATATCTTTGATGTGCCACAGAAGTTCAAGGTGATGAGCCTTATGATAGAAACAATCAAGAGGACTGCAGCAGACCAGAAGAGGAGTTGTGGATATGCCCCACAAATTCAGGAGCTCATTAACTCCAAGATGGGCACGGGCATATACTTGTTGGACAAGGAACACTTGCCCATCCGTCCAGATTTGGAAGATAATCAAGTTGTTATGACTGAGAATGAACCATCATCTGCACAAGCACAAGCCAAGAAGGAGAAGGCAAGGAAGGAGAAAGCTGCCAAGATGCCAACTCAAGAGGAGGCATCTGAGTATTTCTTGAAAACCAAACAAGAGCAGCTTGGTTACTTGATTGCATCCACCCTGCGGATTGAGCAAGGACTAGCCACCCTAACTCAGAACCAGCAAGCTTAGAGAGGATCATGGAACAAAAGTTCTATGACTTGGATGTCAAAGTGACAGAGATTCAGACTGCAGTGGAGCAACTCCAGGATGACATGCAGGAGAGGAGAGGCAAGACTACAACTGATTCCTTTGCCAGAGTGCCACGAGGTCCGAGGTCGTCTGCAGTGCCAGTTGCTGACACCAGAGCCACCACTTATGCACCAACTACAGCCTCAGTTCCACCAGCTCCAGCATCTACTTCAGCCTCAACTCCAACCACGTCTACAGAAGGCTTCGTCCTTGGAGTGCTCCGGACTCCACCACCACCTGAAGATCAAGCCTGAGCGTCGATCTAGCACTATGCATTTTCTAGGAACTTTTTGGTAACTTGTTGCCAAAGGGGGAGAAAAATGTATAGATCATAGGCTTCAAGAGAGAGAGTGTTGCTTTTTTCTCTCTTGCTTTATTTGGTGGTTTTTCGAACTTTGTTTGCTTTTGAGTGCTTGAGATACTATGTTATTGCTCGTGAGACATTGATGATCATGTGTTTGATCATAACCTACACTTAATGCTTGGTGAATGCTATTATCATATCTATCTTATGTGATCATTCACTATTCTTGGTGATGACTGCATGTATTTCATTCTTATCATTTTAAGCGCTCCACCAAGATGTATGTGACATGTAAGAGTAACCCATGACTCTAACTCCTTGTGCATTTGCAGTCCAAAGCAAATTTTAAATATGCACAAATTTAGGGGAAGCTCTTACTTGTCACATACTTCTCAAAGCGACGATATATTTCATGCTTATTATCATTTGTCGAAGCTTTGATCTATATGTTGTCATCAATTACCAAAAAGGGGGAGATTGAAAGTGCAACTATCCCTAGGTGGTTTTGGTAATTCATAACAACATATAGCTCATTGAGCTAATGCTATTCCAAGATGACTATTTCAGGAAAGCTCAATGATTGGCATGGCATGGATGTGAAAGTGGAACCCTCAAAATGCTAAGGACAAAGGATTGGCTCAAGCTCAAAAGCTCAAGACTCTTCATTTTATATTTTAATGATCCAAGATCACATTGAGTCTTTAGGAAAAGCCAATACTATCAAGGAGGGATGAGGTGTTGCTTAATGAGCCTCTTGCTTCATGTGCTTAGTGATATGCTCCAAAACCCTCAACTACTTTCCCATATCCACATATGACCTAAACCCTAAGCCAAACTCGGTCCTACCGATTCTTTCTATCCGGCGCCACCGAGTTTCACTTGTCATAAGCCACTGCCAAACCCTAGCAAATCGGTTCTACCGATAGGGATCTCGGTCTCACCGAGAGGGGATTGCAAACCCTCTGTTTCCCTTTCGTAACTTTTCGGTCTCACCGAAAGAGCGAATCGGTCCCACCGAGATTGCAATGTAAATTTAGTGTTTCCTTTTTGTAACTTTTCGGTCTCACCGAAAGAGCAAATCGGTCCCACCGAGTTTGCCTGACCAACTCTCTGGTTAGCTAATTACCAAAATCGGTCTCACTGAGCTTGTGTAATCGGTCTCACCAAGATTATGTTATGCCCAAACCCTAACCATATCGGTCCTACCGAGTTGCATGTCAGTCCCACCGAAAATCTCTAACGGTCACTAGGTTTACCTTTTCGGTCCGACCGAGTTTGTTGATTCGGTCCCACCGAGATTGGGAAACTGTGTGTGGCGGTTGTATTTTGTGTGGAGGCTATATATACCCCTCCACCTCCTCTTCATTCGTGGAGGGAGCCATCAAAACACATACACAATTCCAACTCATATGTTCTGAGAGAGAACCACCTACTCATGTGTTGAGACCAAGATATTCCATTCCTACCATATGAATCTTGATCTCTAGCCTTCCCAAGTTGCTTTCCACTCAAACCTTCTTTCCACAAAATCCAAATCCTATGAGAGAGAGTTGAGTGTTGGGGAGACTATCATTTGAAGCACAAGAGCAAGGAGTTCATTACCTACACACCATTTGTTACTTCTTGGAGAGTGGTGTCTCCTAGATTGGCTAGGTGTCACTTGGGAGCCTCCGACAAGATTGTGGAGTTGAACCAAGGAGTTTGTAAGGGCAAGGAGAACGCCTACTTTGTGAAGATCTACTGCTAGTGAGGCAAGTCCTTCGTGGGCGATGGCCATGGTGGGATAGACAAGGTTGCTACTTCGTGGACCCTTTGTGGGTGGTTGCTTCTTCGTGGACCCTTCGTGGGTGGAGCCCTCCGTGGACTCGTGCAACCGTTACCCTTCGTGGGTGGATCCCTCCGTGGACTCGCGCAACCGTTACCCTTCGTGGGTTGAAGTCTCCATCAACGTGGATGTAGGATAGCACCACCTATCCGAACCACGGGAAAAACATCCGTGTCTCCAATTGCGTTTGAATTCTCCAAACCCTTCCCTTTACATTCTTGCAAGTTGCATGCTTTACTTTCCGCTGCCAATATACTCTTTGCATGCTTGCTTGAATTGTGTGATGATTGCTTGACCTGTCCTACAATAGCTAAAATCTGCCAAGAACTAAAATTGGGAAAAGGTTAAGTTTTTATTTGGTCAAGTAGTCTAATCACTCCCCCTCTAGACATACTTTCGATCCTACACAATCCACCACCACCACACTGGAGTAGGGTGTTACACCGCAACGGTGGCCCGAACCAGTATAAACCCTGTGTCCATCTGTGTTGTGAGTTCGTCGAGTTCGTCCGCGAGATCCTAGCAAGCTAGAGCGTAGATCGGTAGGAGAGGAAGACTTCGCGCGCACCCCATTGTTTGAACCTTAAGGGTTTGCCGGGACCCCAACCCCGACATTTGGCGCGCCAGGTAGGGGTGTGCCGTAGATTCCTCTCTGATGCTCATCGCTCCTTTGCCCCGTCGTCTCCATGGCGAACACTCGTCATGCTCAAGCTGAGCGTCGGGCCGCCCTCGCTGCCCGCGTCGCTCAAACGGCACCCGTCGGTGGGCTGCCTCGTCGATCTCCATCCCCCGCCTCCAACGCAGCCACCGGCTCGGTGGGAAATGAGCAGCAGGCGTCCTCGCAACTTCCTTCGGTTCGGCAGGACAGTCGCACCGCTACTCCATCACTCGCTCCTGCTGGTTCTTTGTCTCACGCACACCGCGCTCCCTAGGAGGCGCGGGCCGCGCTCATCGCGGCAAACAAGCTCCTGCGGTACCGCCCTGTCGATGATGTCTATTAAGAGTGGCTTGACCGCGTCGTCGAGCTCGTCCGTGCCGCGGGGGGCTATCTGGCACCGTCTCACTCTCTGCCTCCCCCTCAGCAGGCTGCGGGCAATGGGGCCCATGGCACGCCTACACCACCTCGCCCCCAAGACGGTGCCTTGGCGCTAAGGCGCATGCCTCCGCGACGCGATCCGCCGCGCCCGGCGCCCGCGCGTGAAGAAAGGAGCTGCCAAGAAGTCCCGCGACTGCGAGAAGCCGCACCAGTGCTTCCCGCGCCACCTCATCAAGACCGCGCGCCGTGTGCAGTTGCGCAGCGTGGACCTCGCCAAGACCAAGCTCCACCCTCGAGGCGGGCCCCGGCAACCACGGCAGGCTGCCGTGCCTTCACCCCTGAGCTGTGTAGCATTGCCTGGCCAGGCAAGTTCAAGCCAGATCTGCCTCCACGGTACGACGACACCACCGACCCCGCGGAGTTCCTGCAGCTCTATGAGTTTTTCGACGGCGTCCACGATGTCAAGGTGAAGGAAGAGCTGGCCATCCATGAGGAGCTCTGCACATCTCAGGAGCTGTTCAACCTGGCGACCAGGTGTGCAAGAGCTGAGAAGGGGCGTCTTTCTCTCCTAGAACTGCCAGCTGCAGGAGTGGAGGAAAAGAAGGCCAAGGCCAAGGACGTGAAGCGCAAAGAGGTAGTCGTGCTCGCAACGGAGCCCGATACCAAGCGAGGCAGAGATCATCCCGAGTCATCCAAGAACGGCCAGCTCTTCTGCGCCTTCCACAACCTGAACACCCACAACACCAGCAACTGTCAAGAGCTCAGAGCTATTCGGGAAGGACGCTTCAGCCGATGCCCCGAGCGCAGCGACCGGGGCTACGGCCGCGGAGGTGGACGCTGGGACGACCGTGGCCCGCGCCAGGAGTGGCGCGACCGGCCTCGCGAGGACCGTTGGCAGGATCAACCTCGTGAGGGTGCCTGGAGGGACCAGACTCGCGAGGATCGCCCCCAGGGCAACGCTGTTCTTCCCCCGTTGCCGCCGCCAAAGAGGAACGACGACCATCACCAGGACGAGGGGCTAGGGGCTTCTAGGAGCCACGCACGGTCGCTTGCATCCTAGGCGGCGCTCAGGCCCCAGCCTCTCAGCGCATCTTCAAACAGTTCGCTCGCGAAGTAAATGCGACGCTCCCCAAGCTCGAGGCCACGCGCCCGCTCCGGTGGTCCCAATGCGCCATCACCTTCAGCTCGGCCGACCAGCTCAAGTGCGCAGCCGCCGCTGGCACACTCCCTATGCTGTGCGCCCCAGTCATCAGCAATGTGCAAGTCACCAAGACTCTCATCGACGGCGGCGCAAGGCTTAACGTCCTATCTGCCGACACATTCGACGGCCTCCAAGTGCCCTATGAGCAGCTCCAGCCAACCAAGCATTTCTCAGGAGTGACTGACAGTTCCACCACACCAATAGGGCAGGTCCGCCTGCCTGTCACCTTCGGGGAGCACAAGAATTACCGCACCAAGCTCATCGACTTCGACGTCGCACACATCCGCCTGCCGTACAACGCCATCCTCGGGTGCCCAACCCTGGCCAAGTTCATGGCAGTCACTCACCACGGCTACAACGTCCTCAAGATGCCAGGAAGTGGGGGGATCATCACGGTCCCATGTGAAGAAAGGGATGCGGTGTGCTCCCTTGAGCGCGCCTTCCAAGCCGCGGCAATCAACAACCCTGAGTGCAGAAGTGAGGGCCTCCGGAGACCATCCCCAAGAAGAAGCTACCGCACCATGTAGGACCCCAAGAAGATGGCGTCGCATCAGGAGCCTCATCAGGATCGGCGCCCGCTCCAGGGGTGCCTCCCTCCACTGCATAGGAAAGCGCGCCCGGCAGACCAACACCCCTCCAAGTTCGCCCAAAACCCACCAAAACCCTCTCCATCATCTAGAGCGTTCGATCACGATCGCGTGGCCAAAAACCGCACTCCATTTGGAGCCTCCTAGCTCCTTCTATGTATAAATAGGCCTTCCCCGTCCAAATCTCGGATCAAATCCTCACCTAACCCTAGTCTCCCCTTCCTCCGCGCACCGGACACGTCCGCCCAGTGCCGGACGCGTCCGCGCCACCACCGCCGCCCAATCACGCGCCGCCACTTGTCCTCCCAGCGCCGCCCAGCCGCGCGGCGCGCCAGGCCCATCGTGGGCCCCCGCGAGCCCGTCCCACCGCCGCCACCGCACAGGCGCCACCACCCACGGTCGCCCGACCGCACCGACACCGCGCCGCCGCGCCGGCCTCCCGCTCCGCCGCGAGCCTCCGCCGACCGGAGCCAAGTCCGGCGCCGCAAGCCGCCGCCCCGCCACTCGCCGCCCAGCGCCGCCCCACTCCGACGCCCTCCGTCCTCTCCTCGCCGACGCCAAGTCCAGCTCTGGCAGGATCCGGCGACACCAACTCCGGCGCCCCCAGGAACAGCTCCGGTGATCTCCTCGGTTCGCGGACCGATCCAATCTGGAACCGGACAAACCCAAGATCCGTTCTCGGTTGACTTTTCCCTCTCTCCCCTAATTATTTTGCTATGTTCGTCATACTGTAACTCCTCATCCGTAGCTCTGTTTTGGGCATATAGCATATCAAAATGTTCAACTCAGAGAGTACATCATTTCATTCCATTGCATCATTTTCATTTGAGTTCATCTTGATGCTCGAAATGCTGTTAGAAGAGGGCTACTTGAGATAATTGTCAGATCTGCTGCTGCATTTAGATATTTGTCATTTTTGCCATGATTATTGTGTGCATGATATGCCCATGAGCTCTACATATGTTTTGTTAAGGGTTTTGCCATCTTTCCAGAGGTGCAACCCATGTATTTTTGTGATGTGTGTGGTAACTAGCACAAGCTTGCAAAGTGAGGCACTTGGTAATGCTGATTTCAGGGACTTAGCATTTCCACTAAGTCCTTGACCTGTTTATCTCATATGGCCATATGTTCATGTTGTTTCCTAGTGATCCGTGCCTCTTTTGAGGATGATCAGTAAGGATGTTTTGTTGATCTTGTAGTGCTCTATCCATCCATGTCTTTGTTTGCAATTATGGAGCACCCTAGCTTGAGTCAATTGAGCTCTACTTTTGCTACTTCGTGAATCTGGGCAGATTGTCTACTTGTTACCGATTTTGCCGAGGATGTTGTAGTTGATCCGTGCATGCTATGCTATTGTTCTTGCCATGTCTAGCTTGCATTTTGTGTATTCTTGATGGGTGTATGCTTAGTTGGTCACGACTTGCTCCGTAGTGAGTGCATCGAGCTTGTGAACATGCCTACTTGATATCTGTTTTCAGCATGCTCCAGTTTCACTAAGTCTGAGAACTGATTATGTTTTTGCCATGTTCACATGCTTGCAATTGTATTTTCTGATCCCTTTTGGCTCAAGGTCACTAAGGGACTTTTGTTAAGCTCTTTGAGTAGCTCCATGCCATGCTTTACTTTGCCATGTTCAGGTCCTGTAGCATGTAGTTTTGTTGCTCCGAAGAGTGCTATCTGATCTGAAATTCCAGACAAGTGTTAATTTCACAAAGTCTGAGATCTATTTACCATATGCATTTTTGCCATGCTTGTTTGAACCTTTTAATGGATGATTTGGCCATAGCTCAGTGCTAGACTTTTGTAAAGCATCTTGAATGCATCCCTGCCATGTATTTTTTTGCCATGTTTGGGTGCTATAGCTTGTTCATCTCATTTCATTTAGATGGCTACTTGCTGTAAATCGCAGACCGGTGTCATATTTGAATCGCTTGCCATTTCCAAACCGTAACTCCGATTCCGGCATTCTTTATATCATTTTCAAGTGATTTCATCTCATCTTTCCAGTGGCACACTTGGATTTCCAAGTTGAGGCCAGGTTCATGCATTCCTTGTCACATCTTGCATATGCATCCCGCATCGCATCCCGCATAGCATACCATCCTTGCATCATATTGTTTGATCCTTGCACGTGGTTGATTGTGTTCCGTTTGCTTGTTTGTCTTGTGTGGGTAGACCCGGGAGACGAGTTCGCTAACGAGGAGCCCGTTGAGTTTGCTTTCGAGGATCCAGTCAACTCTGACGACTTTGCAGGCAAGATGATCATACCCTCGAAATCACTACTATCTTTGCTTTGCTAGATGCTCGCTCTTTTGCTATGCCAATGCTACGATGCCTACCACTTGCTTTCAATCCTCCCAAATTGCCATGTCAAACCTCTAACCCACCATGTCCTAGCAAACCGTTGATTGGCTATGTTACTGCTTTGCTCAGCCCCTCTTATAGTGTTGCTAGTTGCAGGTGAAGATTGGAGACCGTTCCTTGTTGGAACATTATTTTCTTGTTGGGATATCATTATATTGCCATGTTATCTTAATGCATCTATATATTTGGTAAAGGGTGGAAGGCTCGGCCTCTCGCCTAGTGTTTTGTTCCACTCTTGCCGCCCTAGTTTCCGTCATATCGGTGTTATGTTCCCGGATTTTGCGTTCCTTACGCGGTTGGGTTACAATGGGAACCCCTTGATAGTTCGCCTTGATTAAAGCTTTTCCAGCAATGCCCAACCTTGGTTTTACCATTTGCCACCTAGCCTCTTTTTCCCTTGGGTTTCCCGAGCCCGAGGGTCATCTTATTTTAAACCCCCCCCCAGGCCAGTGCTCCTCTGAGTGTTGGTCCACCTGTCAGCTGCCGGTGGCCACCAGGGGCAACTCTGGGCTGGCCTACCCGTACCTAAGACAATCTGAGTGTGCCCTGAGAAAGAAATATGTGCAGCTCCTATCGGGATTTGTCGGCACATTCGGGCGGTGTTGCTGGATTTGTTTTAACCTGTCGAAGTGTCTTGAAGAACCGAGATACCGAGTCTGATCGGAACATCTCGGGAGGAGGTCTATTCCTTCGTTGACCGTGAGAGCTTGTCATGGGCTAAGTTGGGACTCACCTGCAGGGATTTGAACTTTCGAAAGCCGTGCCCGCGGTTATGGGCAGATGGGAATTTGTTAATGTCCGGTTGTAGATAACTTGAACCTTAACTTAATTAAAATGAATCAACTGAGTGTGTTACCATGACGGCCTCTTCTCGGCGGAGTCCGGGAAGTGGACATGGTGTTGGAGTAATGCTTGCGCAGGTTGCTCTCTAGTTTCTCGCTCGCTCTTTGCCTCCTCTTCTCGCTCTCTTTTGCGAACAGGATAGCCACCATATTTGCTAGTCGCTTGCTGCAGCTCCACATATTTACCTTGCCTTACCTATAAGCTTAAATAGTCTTGATTGCGAGGGTGCAAGATTGCTGAGTCCCTGTGGCTCACAGATTACTATTACACCAGATGTAGGGCCTGATGATTCCGCTCCAGGTGACGCGCTCGAGCTCAAGTGGGAGTTCGACGAGGACTCTCAACGATACTATGTTTCCTTTCCTAATGATCAGTAGTGGTGCCCAGTTGGGGGTGATCGGGACCGTGTCGCATGTTGGGTTATCTTTTATTTTGGCACCGTAGTCGGGCCATGAGTGTTTTGGATGATGTAATGTTATTTATGTACTTGATTGACGTGGCGAGTGTAAGCCAACTATGTTATCTCCCCTTTTATTATCTATATTACACGGGATGTTGTGAAGATTGCCTAACTTGCGACATATGCCTTCAATGCGATTATGCCTCTAAGTCGTGCCTCGACACGTGGGAGATATAGTCGCATCGAGGGTGTTACAAGTTGGTAATCAGAGTCTTCCCCGACCATAGGAGCCCCATTGCTTGATCGTTTTTAGCGGCCAAGTTGTGTCTAGAAAAATGTTTTGAGTCATTTAGGAATTATATATCAGCGAGTTTAGGAATTCTTTTTACTTCCCAGTCTCCTCATCGCTCTGGTAAGGCATCCTGACGTAGAGTTTTGACTCTTCTCTTCTCAAATTTCACTAATTTTTTTTAGGATCACGCGGGTATCTTGGAATCATTCCGATGGTTTTATGATGAGAACATTGTCTTGGTGCCTCCTGTCAATGGTTTTGTGGAAGTGTCCCGGGGAGTTGAGCTCTGAGGTGTTGTCGTCATAATTTTATCGTTGCAGTTCTGGAATACCTGAGTTTAGTACACCGACATCGAAAATCCCTTTTATGCAGTTCGTTGGTGAGATAACCTCGACGCCACCCAGTACTGGGGTGGGAGTTCAGGAGTATCGCCATAACTTGTATAACGGATGCTTTTCGAAGGTTGAGGTAGATGGTTTTCGAAGTTTTTCTCGGTTATGTGTTGAAGGATGGATACAGCTGGATGTAGGATTTGTTAGATTTGGGTGAGATATTATGCTTCCCCTGTATCCCCAACACCTGATTGCATAACCTGAAAGGTTCGGGAGTTCCATAGGTGGAAATTCTTGTAGCTCTAGTTCTTCTTCCACGGATATTGGTTTGAGATTGGTATTTCTTACCGATTATTCCTTGTTGATCCGTACCTTGTTGATTTATTTCTCTACCTAAATTCTAAGTGGCTTCTCAATTTATGGATATGTGACCATTTCAAGATGAATGCATCCGTTCATTTTGTTCAGATGTGAAGACTATATGTTGCAATTGTCATTCCGTTGGATTCAGCTTCAATATTTATCTATCAATGTGCTAATGGATGTCAACCTCTTTAGGATGGCTCCTCCAACGTGCACAACTCCGAATCCTGATCCGCCACCACCTGCACCTCCTCCGGAGGCATGGCAAGCTGTGATGGCCGCAACCAATGCAAACACACAGTTGATCATGCAAATTCTCCAAGAGCGCAATCAAGGCAACCAAGGGAACCAAGACAACAATCAGAATCACTTTGCTACACTCAACCAGTTCCTTGCTAACGGGCCAAAGACTTTTAGCAATTGTGTTGAGGCAACCGATGCTGACGATTGGCTTGTGGATCTATGCAAGCATTTCGAGTGCAGTAACGTCAGGCCTGAGGATTTTGTCAAGTTCGCTTCCTTCCAACTCAAAGATCAAGCTGCAGAATGGTTCCGGCAGTACAAGGATTTCATAGGTGGACGTGTTATCACTTGGGATGAATTCCGTCAAGATTTCAGAGCTCATCATATTCCTCAGAGCGTGGTTGAAAGCAAGCATGAGGAATTCCGCAAGCTGAAGCAAGGCTCTTTGTCTGTCTATGACTACAACAAGTTGTTCCAGAAGCTCGCCCACTTTGCCAAGCAGGACGTACCTGATGAGAAGAGCATGATATACCAGTTCAGGGGTGGTCTCAGAGAAGAAATTCAGCTCGCTCTTGTTCTCTTTGAACCCGTGAGGTACGATGAGTTCTACAACATGGCATTGAAGCAAGAGGCCGCTCAACTGAGGTGTGATGCTTCCAAGAAGCGAGTCAGAGATGCTACTCCCTCTTCCTCTACTCAAGTGGCTAAGCAGCAGAAGTATTGGCTTCCTCCTCCTCCGTTCCGTCAGCCATATCAGCAGAAGAGCAAAGGTGGCAGTGGATCTTCCCACCCACCCAACCCTGGCTTTCAGAACAAGACTTTGTCTCAAGCTCCAAGATCGAGTGCTCCGTATCACCATCTGCTTTCAGAGGTCACGTGCAACAAGTGCCAACAAAAGGGTCACTATGCCAACAAGTGTCTCAATCAGAGGCCTCTTCCTCCTCCTCCTCCTATGAGATCGGCAAGTACAACTGTGGTCAAGCATAACCCCAACCACGCCAAGGTCAACTTGATGAATGCAGCTCAGGCAGAGGACTCATCAGATGTCATCATGGGTCCTGTTAACGATGTTCCTGCAAAAGTTCTTTTTGACACAGGTGCATCGCATTGTTTCATCTCGAGACCGTTTTCATCTAAGCATGGTTTGGCTTTCCAAATTTTGCCTAGTCCATTAGCAGTTGTATCTCCCGGTAGGCGCATGCATGCTAACTCCATTGCTCCGGATGTTACTATCACTTTGGGAGACTACAAGTTTCTGGCTTCTCCAACGGTTCTTGGTGACTCAGATATTGATCTTATTCTCGGAATGGATTGGCTTTCTAAGCACAAGGCGCATCTTGATTGTGCTGCCAGGCAGATTCAATTGACTCATTCATCTAAGGATGTAATTGTCTTTGCCGCTCGGGATAATACCATCCGTCTGTTTTCGCTCAATGAGAAGGGTGAACTGGATGCTATCTCGCAGATTCCAGTCATTTGCGAATATCAAGACGTCTTCCCAGAAGAGCTTCCAAGAATGCCTCTGCACCGGCCAGTTGAATTCGTCATTGATCTTGAGCCCGGTATGGAACCTGTGTGCAAGCGTCCTTACAAGCTCGGACCTGAAGAGTTGAAGGAGCTGAAGAAGCAACTCGATATTCAAGAGAGAATGGGTCTCATCCGGCCTAGTTCTTCTCCGTGGGGTTGTGGTGTTCTTTTTGTGAAGAAGAAGGATGGAACGGACCGACTTTGTGTTGATTACCGTCCATTGAACAAGAAGACCATAAAGAACAAATACCCACTTCCCAACATCAACGAGCTGTTCGAACAACTCAAAGGTGCCCAAGTATTCTCCAAGCTTGATCTCCGTATGGGTTATCATTAGATTCGTATTCGTGAGCAAGATATTCCCAAGACGGCTTTCAGGACAAGCTATGGTTCATACGAATACACTGTCATGTCTTTTGGCCTTGTCAACGCTCCTCCGACGTTCTCTCGCATGATGAACTTCATCTTCAACGCCTACACCAATGACTTCGTTTTGGTCTATCTCGACGACATTCTGGTTTTCTCGAAGAACAAGGAAGATCATGCCAAGCACTTGCGTTTGGTGCTCGATAAGCTCAAAGAACACAAGTTCTACACCAAGTTCTCCAAGTGCGAATTTTGGCTCGATGAGGTTCTTTATCTTGGTCATATCATCTCTACCAAGGGCATTGCGGTGAATCCTGAGAAGGTGTCTGCAATTGTGAACCTCCTCAGAACGTGAAGCAACTCCGTAGCTTCCTCGGTCTCGCAAGCTACTGTCGAAGATTAGTTGAAAACTTTTCTAAGATCGCGAAGCCTCTCTCAAATCTTCTCCAGAAGCATGTCAAGTACGTTTGGTCTCCGGAGTGTGACATTGCTTTCAACACTTTGAAAGAGAAATTGATCACTGCTCCAGTTCTGACTCCGCCTGATGAATCCAAGCCGTACGAGGTCTTTTGTGATGCCTCTCTCCAAGGTCTTTGGCGCAGTGTTGATGCAAGAGAAGAAAGTTGTTGCTTATACCTCTCGCCAGTTGAAGCCCAATGAGAAGAACTACCCCACTCATGATCTCGAGTTGGCGGAAATTGTGCATGCTCTTTTGACTTGGAGACATCTCTTATTGGGAAGAAAAGTGGACATCTTCACTGACCACAAGAGTCTCAAGTACATCTTCACTCAGCCTAATCTCAAACTCAGGCAAACTCGATGGGTCGAAATGATTCAAGAGTATAATCTGAGTATCGAGTATACTCCAGGCAAGGCCAATGTGATTGCTGACGCATTGAGCAGAAAGGCTTATTGCAACAGTCTGATTCTCAAGCCTTATCAACCCGAGCTTTGTGAAGCTTTCCGCAAACTTAATCTGCAAGTTGTTCCTCAAGGTTTCCTCACCAACCTTCAAGTCTCTCCTACCCAGATTCGCCAAGCCCAGCTTCTTGATGCGATGGTGAAAAAGGTGAATATTGGGATTGCCAAGAGTCAACTCAAGTACAAGTGTTACCGCCTTGATGACAAGGATACTCTCTTCTTCGAGGATCGTATTGTTGTGCCCAAAGGTGACCTCCGTAAAGTGATCATGAACGAGGCTCACAATTCTCTCCTCTCCATCCACCCTGGGAGCACGAAGATGTATCAGGACCTCAAGCAGGCTTATTGGTGGACTCGAATGAAGCGCGAGATTGCTCAGTTTGTGAATGAATGTGATGTCTGCAGAAGAGTGAAGGCAGAACACCAAAGGCCAGCTAGTCTCCTCCAACCTCTTGCCATTCCAGAATGGAAGTTTGACCACATTGAAATGGACTTCGTGACTGGGTTTCCAAAGTCTAAGCGTGGCAATGATGCTATATTCATTGTCATCGACAAACTCACTAAAGTGGCTCACTTTCTTCCTATCAAAGAGTCAATCACTGCAGCCCAATTGGCGGAACTCTATACCTCTCGGATTGTCTCTCTGCACGGTATTCCACAAGTGATCTCTTCAAACTGTGGCAGCATCTTTACCTCCAAGTTTTGGGATTCTTTTCAGAAGGCCATGGGAACCAACATCCGCTTCAGCACAGCTTTCCATCCTCAAACTAGCGGTCAAGTCGAGCGTGTCTACCAGATTCTTGAAGATATGCTCAGGGCTTGTGTGATCTCCTTCGGCATGAAGTGGGAGGATTGTCTTCCTTATGCTGAATTCTCCTACAACAACAGTTTTCAAGCAAGTTCGGGCAAGGCCCCATTTGAAATTCTATATGGCAGGAAGTGCCGTACCCCTCTCAACTGGTCCGAAACTGGTGAATGTCAGCTTTTGGGAAATGACTTAATCACAGAGGCAGAGGAAATGTGGAAAGTCATTCGAGATAACCTCAAAGCAGCCCAATCCCGCTAGAAGAGCTACTATGATAGTAAGCACCGTGATTTGGCTTTCGAGATCGGAGATCATGTTTACCTCCGCGTCTCTCCTATGAAAGGTACTCGTCGCTTCGGTATCAAAGGGAAGTTTGCCCCTAGATACGTGGGACCTTTCAAGATTGTCAGCAAGAGAGGCGATCTCGCCTATCAACTCGAGCTTCCTTCAAACTTTGCAAATGTTCATGATGTGTTCCATGTCTCTCAGCTCCGAAAGTGCTTAAGACTCCTGACCGCACCATCAACTTTGAGGACATTGAGCTCCAAGAAGATCTCTCTTATCGTGAGCACCCAGTTTCTATTCTTGAAGAGACTGAACGCAAGACTCGCAACAAGTCAATCAAATTCCTCAAAGTAAAGTGGTCACACCATTCCGACCGTGAAGCTACCTGGGAACGCGAGGATCACCTCCGTTCGGAATACCCGGCGTTCTTTTAGTCCTAGATCTCGGGACGAGATCCTTTCATAGTGGTGGAGTGTTGTAACACCCCGGATATGACTTTCCCAATTTGTACTCCAACTCTTGCCGTTTCCGGCATTAAGTTATTTTATTTTCTCGGGTTCGGGTCTTTGTCTCCGTGTGTTTTTATCATTGTCATGCATCTCATATCATGTCATCATGTGCATTGCATTTTCTTACGTGTTCATCTCATGCATTCGAATATTTTCCCCGTTGTCCGTTTTGCATTCCGGCGCTTCGTTCTCCTCCGGTGGTCATTTCTACCTTTCTTTCGTGTGTGGGGATTAGACATTTCCGGATTGGACCGAGACTTGCCAAGCGGCCTTGGTTTACTACCGGTAGACCGCCTGTCAAGTTTCGTACCATTTGGACTTCGTTTGATACTCCAACGTTTAACCGAGGGACCGATAAGGCCTCGTGTGTGTTGCAGCCCAACACCCCTCCAAGTTGGCCCAAAACCCATCAAAACCCTCTCCATCATCTAGAGCGTTCGATCACGATCGCGTGGCTGAAAACCACATTCCATTTGGAGCCTCCTAGCTCCTTCTATGTATAAATAGGCCTTCCCCGTCCAAATCTTGGATCAAATCCTCCCCTAACCCTAGTCTCCCCTTCCTCCGCGTGCCGGACACGTCCGCCTGGCGCCGGACGCGTCCGCACCGCCACCGCCGCCCAATCACGCGCCGCCACTTGTCCTGCCCGCGCCGCCCAGCCGCGCGGCCTGCCAGGCCCATCGCAGGCCCCCGCGAGCCCGTCCCACCGTCGCCACTGCACGGGCGCCACCACCCGCGGTCGCCCGACCGCACCGACGCAGCGCCGGCCTCCCGCTCCGCCGCGAGCCTCCGCCGACCGGAGCCAAGTCCAGTGCCGCAAGCCGCCGCCCCGCCACTCGCCGCCCCACTCCGACGCCCTTCGTCCTCTCCTCGCCGGCGCCAAGTCCAGCTCCGGCCGGATCCGGCGACACCAACTCCGGCGCCCCCAGGAACAGCTCCGGCGATCTCCTCGGTTCGTGGACCAATCCGATCTGGAACCGGACAAACCCTAGATCCGTTCTCGGTTGACTTTTCCCTCTCTCCCCTAATTATTTTGCTATGTTCGTCGTACTGTAACTCCTCATCCGTAGCTCCATTTTGGGCATATAGCATATCAAAATGTTCATCTGAGAGTGTACATAATTTCATTCCATTGCATCATTTTCATTTGAGTTCATATTGATGCCCGAAATGCTGTTAGAAGAGGGCTACTTGAGATAATTGTCAGATCTGCTGCTCCATTTAGATATTTGTCATTTTTGCCATGATTATTGTGTGCATGATATGCCCATGAGCTCTACATATGTTTTGTTAAGGGTTTTGCCATCTTTCCAGAGGTGCAACCCATGTATTTTTGTGATGTGTGTGATGACTAGCACAAGCTTGCAAAGTCAGGCACCTGGTAATGCTGATTTCAGGGACTTAGCATTACTACTAAGTCCTTGACCTGTTTATCACATATGGCCATATGTTCATGTTGTTTCCTAGTGATCCGTGCCTCTTTTGACGATGATCGGTAAGGATGTTTTGTTGATCTTGTAGTGATCTATCCATCGATGTCTTTGGTTGCAATTATGGAGCACCCTAGCTTGAGTCAATCGAGCTCTACTTTTGCTACTTCGTGAATCTGGGTAGATTGTCTACTTGTTAGCGATTTTGCCGAGGATGCTGTAGTTGATCCGTGCATGCTATGCTATTGTTCTTGCCATGTCTAGCTTGCATTTTGTGTATTCTTGATGGGTGTATGCTTAGTTGGTCACGACTTGCTCCGTAGTGAGTGCATCGAGCTCGTGAACATGCCTACTTGATATCTGTTTTCAGCATGCTCCAGTTTTCACTAAGTCTGAGAACTGATTATGTTTTTGCCATGTTCACATGCTTGCAATTGTATTTTCTGATCCCTTTTGGCTCAAGGTAACTAAGGTACTTTTGTTAAGCTCTTTGAGTAGCTCCATGCCATGCTTTACTTTGCCATGTTCAGGTTCTGTAGCATGTAGTTTTGTTGCTCCGAAGAGTGCTATCTGATCTGAAATAGTTGCAAAGTTTAATTTCAGGTGTGCTTAATTTAATTTGAGGGGTGTGTTGTGTTGAGCCCCCAGAAGAACTATGTTATGTTTCTTCTCTTTACTTTAACTCTTCAGTACGTACATACTAGTATTTCTTACATTTCATCTTTTAGTTGGTATAGTACTACCACTCGTTTCTTCACATTATATACGTACAATATATATGGCCAACATCATATAGCCAGCAGTTTAGTTGTCAAAGAATTTCAGGGTGCTTAGTTTGTCAAAGAATTCCAGGATGCTTAGAGGGTGCTTGGATCCAAGGGACTTATTTTAGTCTGATTAAAAATAGTCTCTTTAAGAGGCTAAAGTTCCAAGCACCCCTGACTAAAGAGGGGCTAAAACTAGTCTTGAGACTAAAAATTTTTAGTCAGAGGTACCCCTACTAAAATGTGGATTAGTCCTCTCTCTAATCATTTAAATCCTCACCTTTAACACATGCCAGTTCTGGATTGGAGGGTTTGGAGGATAATAAATGCTCATTAACTTGATTTTAGCCTTTTTAGTATTTGGATCCAAGCATGGGTGAGGCTAGCATGTTTTAGTCCCACTACTTTTAGTCACGGGACTAAAACGTACCCAAGCACCCTCTTAGTTTTATTTGAGGGGTGGGTTGTGCTGGACACCTTTATTGTGACTAGCCTTTTTAATAGTACTATATGCATAATTTGGCGACGAGCACTCTCTATATGTACCACCTTTTTAATTTCAAGTTTTGCTCCATGTCGCAATCCATCGATACTACTGCTGTACAAAAGTATACATTTTTAAAAGGCTAGAGGGCAGGGCAGTCTAGCTTGGTCGGTTTCACGAGAGGCGGGGGCCTTTGTGATTTGATGGCTCATTACTGCTGGAAGGCGGGGCCTTGTGATTTGAATGCTCGTATAAATGCGCCGACGACCTGATCGAGGAGGAGCAAAGAACCGTGCGGTATACTCAAGTTTTCCACTGGAGTAGTACTTTGACGGAGGAGCATGAAGCACGACAGCCTGGTGCCATATGGCGATAAAAAATGATCTAATTTGCTAGTCATCTCATTGTTAGCATTATTCTATTCATTCCCTCAAAAAACCATTGTTCTATTCATGCCTCGCAGAGAATGTGACACGTGCGGCGAAACAGCCAAAGCAAAAGATGAAACACAAGAGAAAAAGAAGAATGAAGATTATCACCCCAAATGATCTAATTCGCCATGGAGTCGTAACTGCTTCTTCATCGCCTCCACGACCTCCATCTCCTTGCGCGTCTCCTCCGCCATCTTCTTCATTCTGTCCATGACACAGGATTTCTCGACGCGAGCCTTCATCTTCTGTTCCACGGCCGCATTACGTACCTTGACAACAACCGGGTGCTCGATGCGGAGCTTCGCCAACTCCTCCTTCTGTTCCATGACAAGGGCCTGCAGCATCTTCATCGAGGAACTACTATTCTCATGCAGCTTCTTCCAGCCGGCGTTCTTCTCCTTCAACAGGTCGATCTCGTGGCTGAGCTTCACCTTGTCCTCCTGAAGTCGCAGGATTTCGCCGGTCGGCTTCTTCTCCGAGGCAATGCTCTTCTTCAGCAGCATCACCAAGCCGGCGGTCAACTCCCCCTGCTAATTGAGCTCAGCGGGCATGTCGTCGAGGCTCTCCTTCAGCAACTCCATCAAGCCTTGGATGAACTCCTTCTGCTTATTGAGGTGCTTATTGAGCTGATCGGGCATGCCGTCGAGGGATAACGACTCCAGCTCCGCCGGCTCATCATGTTCGCCTCCGCGGCTAGGGCGCTCTTGGGAGCCATCGCATGCCTGCGAGAGATCTTTCGAGGTCTTTGCATGGAGGCGAGCCCTCTCCTTTTTTCCATAGCCTTGGTTGCCGCTCCCTTGTTACGAGTTGTTCTCGACCTAGAGCTCTTCTCACCGGCCATGGTAATGACAGACGAAGAAGAAGTACTTATGAGGAGGAAAGGTAGAGTAATTTTCGGTTAGATAGTTCCCCTTTTTATAACCTAAGTACTAGCACTAGTACTAATACCTGCATAGTGGGAACATGTTCAGGTTTGGTATGTAGTAGTAGGTGTGAGCAGGCTTTCGAATGTGATGGGAACAAGGTAAAGATTAATTGATGGTTTTGGTTTCGAGGCCCCAAACGGATTCCGATGAGTTTAGCGGAACATAAATTTCAAGTACTACACTGCTCAAATGCGTAAATATTATGTTACTGTCAAAAATTGGCACAAAATACGAAGGAGACCAATGGAAGTACTACTAGCAACCCACGATTTAACTACTCGCATGCGTGCAGTGGAGTAATAATGTCTTTCTTCCGCCCTCACGTCCACTCAATTTGCATGCGCTGTATTAATTGACCATCAATGAAGTAAACGACTTTACACGCGTCAAATTATCACATGGGGTGGACCTTGGTACAAAATTGCGTCCGCCCGTGTACCCGCATGTGCGTGCGAGGGAGTGAGTGCGTGCGTGGCGTGCATGCACATCTTCGCTTCGTGCATGTACCGCCAGTATGGCTCAGGGAGGACGAGTACATTCTTCTGGAACCAGCAGCACGTCATTGTGATCAATCCATGCAAGGAGGTCGCGACAACGCCGCCACATGTGCCACGTGGCTTCATGAACTGTAAGAGAGACACTATGTAGCATGCCATTAGTATTCTAATTTACGTGTTTTGCACATACTCGAAGTACTAGTAAGGTACACGTGCATTGCACGCATCAGATTTTGCAACCAAATGATGAATAAATACCACACTATAACATGTAAGCTCTGAGTCATATATGCCTGATGTAGCCCTTCATTTAATTCTTATAGTTCATCTCATTCAAAATCAATTAGTTTTTATAAAAAAGCTAAGAACGCGGGAATAGGAAAAACATGGGATTATAGTGGATTGTCATCTTGAATCCTACATGATTGTACGAGTGTTTGATTGTGCATAGAAAAAACACATAATTCTTTCAAAGAGGTTTGAGTGGATGGGATGTTTCCTATGAAATCTAGTGCAAATGAATCATATGGAAAATTCCTATGGTTTACAATCCTACGAATCAAACAACCAACATAGGAAAAATTCCTAATGATTAGAATCCTCCAAAATTCCTTTGAGAATCCTTTGAATCAAAGAAGCCCTTAATCTATTTTATGATTCATGGAATTGTGCGTTGTAAAGCATAAAGTAAAAACAAATAATGGCAATTCAACTAGAAAAAAGTTTGGGCAGTTATGATACGGAAGATTCTAGAACAAAAGAGAACCACTGTTGTTTTGAGGTTTGTGCATTATGCTTAAGTTCAACCATGGAGTTTGCTAGATTGTACATTTGGCAAAATCCAGTGGGGGGCTAGAAGATGGTGCAAGGGGCCGAGTGGAGGGAGACTATGAAGGAATGCACAGTGTGAGATCGATATTTAGAGAGGGGGCGAACACGTGCCCTGTTGCGCGCAGTGGCGGAGCCATGAAATATAAATGAGCTAGGGGGCCAAGCATTGCTAATCCTTTACGAGGAGGGTCAATTCATGAACTTAAACCATTTTTAGCAGCAATTGTCTAATGATCACATTCATATTAGCCTCGATATATAGTGATGTTAGGGGGGAGGTGGCAGGGCCCTTACTGCCCCCTGTCTTCGCCATTGTGCACGCGTCTGAGAGATGAAGCGGAAGGCATGGATGATGAGAGGGGAACGTTGGATATATAATTAATGTGGGTGTATTAGCTATATATGTTAATCCTATATAGAGAGGTATAGACTGATCGATGTGGACGTGGGAAAGAGGGTGAGACCTCACTGGATATATCGATTGATCGGTCTGTGTGGAAAACTATGAAAGACCTAGCTATATACACACATACATAGAGGAACATGAATCGTTGCGCATGAACGCGTGAGAGATAAAGAATGCCCGATATGATGGAGAGGGGGATGTGTGTGGGTGTGTGCCTTCATGGGAGACCGACCTGAAGAAAAAGATTGCATGCGTGCGATGGATAATGCCGAGTGGTAGTGTGTGTGCATGCATGCATGAGAGAAAGTTAGTGGTACAATTATAAAGAGAAGACTACTGTGTGGGTGTAAAAGAATAGGTGAGGTCATAATCGATGTAAAGTTGAATTCAAATATTTGAATAAGAGATCCTAGTGTTTGAAACCCATGCATGCATGAATATAACGAAGATCTACGCGATGTGGTTTGGGAACGAGCATGTTGTAATGTATACACATTGAACAAGGTCAGACTAATTTGAATTTGAGATACCGATGACAGACATCATTTGGCCACGTCTCATCCATGCATGGACACACTATTCTAACTGGAGATGATGGGCGGCTTTCGCACCACATATCTACATCTATACCCCTATATATATTATTATTTTTATATTGTGTGCGGGTAACTTTAAGTTTGAAAGATGGTAGTTGGATGAGGCGAATCCGATGGTCCAAAGATGGCAAATTTGAGCACTACTGGCCGTTGGATATCATCTAGATTCCACCAGATTTTGCCACATGTATAATCTAGAAGACTCCATGGTTGAACTTAAGCATAATGCACAAACATCAAAACACAAGCACTTCTTATTTGTTCTAGAATCTTCCGTATCAGAATTGCCCAAATGTTTTTCTACATGATTTACCATTATTATTTTTACTTTATGTCTTACTACGCACAATAACATGAATCTTAAAATAGATTAGCTTTCTTATAAAAACTAGATGATTTTGAATGAAATGAACTATAAGAATTAAACGAACATCTACATCATGCATATATGACTCAAAGCTTGCATGCAACAATGTGGTATTTATTCATAATTTGGTTGCCAAATCTCATGCGTGCAATGCACGTGTACCTTATTCTAGTCTAAATGGTGTTTGTGTGCGTTGTGCGTGTTGAGGTGCAATTTGTCTTTTTTGGTATACGTTAAGCTTGTTCTTCCGAAATTTCAAGCCGCACCTTGTTATGCCAAAAATTCAAGCTAGCGTCTCTGTCTATCGTGCTGCGAAACTCCCGCCTCTTCAACCCACGCCCTGTTAGCCCGAAATATTTAAGATATATCTTTGTCTCGTTGTGCTTCGACAACTCCCTCCATCTCAACCCGCGCCTTGCTATTCCGAAATTACAACACACGCGAAAACTCCCACCTCCCGTGAAATCCCGACACGCGAAATGCCCGTGGTACCCCTGAACCGAAAGAACTGCCTCAAATTGGTGGGGTACTTTCGTAACTTACCCCACATTTCGGACAAGTGCGTCTCTAAGCCATGGTTCCCCACTGCCATCCCATCCGCCCACCCATTCGTACACCGAGGCCACGAAAACCCGTGACGAAACCCCACACCCTGCTCCGTCCGCCACCCAGCCGGAGCCTCTTCCCCGACGACGTCGTCCACATCAACACCTCGACGTCCCTCATCCACCATACCGGATGAGGATCCGTCGTCGATCTCATCGTCCCGCCGGTTCAGCTACCCCGACGTTCCCCTCGTCTTTCGCGCCACCTCCATTCCCACACCGCCGTCTTCACCTGGACCACTGGAAGAGCATCATCATCACCGTTTCCTCGGATGAAGCTGCGGCCTAATTGGCGCCACCAAAGCGGTTGTACACTAATCGTCGCATTTTCTTCTTGATTCAATCTCACGGTGCTGCCGGCACTCAGTCATGAGCCGACACGGCGTGGCTCCATCCACGGCGGCATCGCCGGCCACTTCCTCCACGATGTCGCTCCCTCAGCGGCGACGTCCAAATCAGTAGGAGCTGCTGCTGCTTTAGCTCTCGCTCGCGCTGCTGCTCTGCTCTTGCTCTCGGTCCCCTGCCTGGTCTGCTCTTGCTTGCGCTGTTGCTCTTGTTCTTGCTCTTGCTTGCGATGCTGCTCCGATTTAGCTACACTTCAGTCGACTGAATCAACTTTTGGGTCAGTTGATTTTCAGGGGGTGGGGGGGCTCGCCGGGGTGAAGGAAGAACCAGCCGCAGCGGGGAGGGCGCTCGCCAGAGAGGTACCCCACTATCTATCTAAGGGTTCAGGATGGGGGCGGTGGTCACCGGCGGTGGCGGGGCGGTGGCATGGGGATCGCCGAAGAATAAGCTCGGCACGGGGGGCCTAGAGGGATGGCAGGGGTGGCGGCGGACTAGCGGTGGGCAGTGTTTTCAGGGCGGGCGGGCGCGGGCGGCGAGGGGGCTGCTGTTTGGCCGGTGGTGGCTCGCGGCTCAGGTGGTGGAGGTTGAAGATGAACCGCAGGCCCTTGATTTCGTATCCAACGGCTGCAAAATCGACTGACCAGAGATGAAAAAGTCAGTCAAATGACGTGTAGCCTCACCTTGCTAGAATGTTCAGTTTCGACAGAAAAAATCAGTTTTGACAGTTAAGTTCAGTTTCGAAGTTCAGTTTCGACAGTTAAATTCAGTTTTGACAGTTAAGTTCAGAGATGAGCGGCTGATATATTTTACATCTAGAACTTTGTGGTTATGTATTTTACATCATGTATTGGAGATGCTATTAGAATTCCACTCAGGTTAACATTGTTTGTTGTCTCTCTTGTCCTGCTTCAGCCTCGACGTCGTACAACTCACCGGAGCTTCTCGAATGACGAAACCCTCCATCACAATGGAGCAGTACCTCGGGCTCCATCTCCAGACGCCTAAGATCTTCTTCCCCTCCTCCGATAGCCAAGTCAGTCGGAGCATCCTCACCGGCCAACCCAATCACGCTGAGATCGACATGGCTTAGCCAAAGAGGTTGTACACTTGTTGCATCTCTTTTTTACTCTACATGTTATATATATTGTCCACACAGCACTCGTAGTAACGGGAAATACGATTATTTTATCCTACTATATGACAAGCAGTGAGGTACCAGGAAACTTAGCCATCCGTGATGGACTCTCTTGAACGCCATCATTATTTATCTCTGCGCGTTTGAGCTGTGCATTTGTCGATGGGCCTGGGAGTTGAGCTAGTATGGCAGTGGCCTGGGTCCAAAGTAATAGAAGTAGCACAAAAACATTTTTTAGTGTAGGATTTTCCTTGCTCAAGCCTGCCTACTAGAATCGCCAGTGCTTGAAAGGAAAAGTGAATGAAAAACATCGGAATTGGAAAGTTTCCTATGGTACTACTTTTCATGAATTTGGTGCAAAGGAATGGAGCAAAGGAAAACTGTAGGATTTGTTTCTTTAGTGTCTCCTTGAAAGAAAAACCATAGGAATTCTAATTTCCACTTCTCCTCCTTTTCATATTCCTATTCATCAAGCACAAGACTAAGAGATAGTAGCATAATAGCATTATAACCGTACATTTTCTTGTGGTTTGACTTAATCTCACCATGCTTTTTTGCATCCTGTGATCTTCCAATTATTGTGAATCAAACACCCAGATTGGCAGAAATCCTGTGTTTTTAAATTCTCTGTTTTGCACGTGCATTCCTATCCTATTCCTGTCTATTTCCTATCCCTGCATTGTTAGAATCCTCAAATTCAAACAAGCCCTTACTCAATTACTTCTGTTACAGATATGTGTCAAAGAAAACCTTGTGTGGTTTGTCTTGCTCCTGCGGCGCTGTGTTCCACCCCAGCTCAGCTGCTCCAACGACAGAAGGGTTCACCACAGCAGGGATCCGCTCTCCAGACTGTCTTTCGCCGCCTCAGATCTTCTTCCCTGCCGCCGGCAGCCACGGCAACTACATTACCATCATCAACTGAGCAGATGACCTTGAGGACTACACGGGTCCGCAAGAGAGGTCGCACTCTTCCATGTCTGCTTACGTTATGCGTCGCTTAATATGATGACATGCTACATTATCATTGTTTCACCTATTAGACTCCGAGTCAGGTCCAAACTAATGCTGAAACTTGAGTTTTTAAATGGTTGTGGGGTACATATTGGGGAAACAATCAGTACTATCTGTCTACTATCTGGTTAATCTCCGGTGTCTACTATGAGTTTCATGTTGGGTGCAAACAAACATTAAAGGAGCCATTATCTGTATTTTTAACTAAAGCTATTATCTGCCTGCTATCATTGATTTTGGGTCTATCCACAGTTTGCTACCATCACTCTGGATTTGTGCATGCACTCCTTACATAATCTCACTATGTTTTATTCCTATGCATGCCAGTTATTGTACACAATGGAACTGATCATGTAGAGCAAAAGAGACGAGCCTTGCGTGGCAATAAAATTTCATGCAGACGTCGTTCCATGGTGGGCGCAAAGGCAGCCCCCTCCACCCATTTCGGATCATAATCAAGAGGAAGATAACTGTTCTGAGGGGGATTTAGAAGGAGAAGACCACTCCTATTTACCCCATGAGGTCTTCGCTCTAACTTGGCATGCTGATGTTGGTAATATCATGCATATGGTGCCTTGCATTGCTTAGTGTATACATTAAAGATGTCATCTGCTTAGTTTAGACATGCTTTGTGTAATGCCATCTGTTTAGTTTCTTTATCGTATATCTGAATCATGCAATGCCATCCTGTCTAGCCAGGCATCATATATGTGAATTTTGCAATGCCACCCTGGTTAGCCAGTCATCTTATATGTGAATTATATCATGCCATCATTTTTTTATTACGTGTTAAATTTTTCAACAATTTTAGTACATTCAATTACTCTTCCTGTGCATCAGCCATTCGGCACGGTCATGGAAAAATCTGGAGTGGAAACAAGGTCTTTAGAGCAGACAATGCTATCTGACGAAGCGCATGTCTTGCTGGTTACCGATAGATCCTCAGAGGAGGATTCAGAGACAGATGACCAGTCATATCCCCCCCCCCCGAGGTGCATGCCCTAACTTGGCAAGGTTATGTTGCTCATATTGTGCATATGGTATCTTGCATTGCTATGTCATTTGCTTAGTTTAGACATGCTTTGTGTGAATGCCACCTGTTTAGTGTCTAATTACCATATATGTGAATTATGCAATGCCATCTTGTTGCAAGACATTATATATGTGAATTATGCAATGTTATCTTGTTGCAAGGCATTATGTATGTGAATTATGCAATGCCATGCTGTTTAGGCAAGCGTCATATATGTGAATTATATCATGTCGTCCTTTTTTTGAATTTCTCATTGCTTTTGTCGACAATGTTTGTATATTCAACTGCTCTTCCTGTGCATCAGCCATTTGAATTGGTGATGGAGAAATCTGGAGTGAAAACAAGGTCTTCAGAGAAGACAATGCTACCTGCTGAAGCAGATATCTTGCTGGTTACAGATAGCTCTTCAGAGGAGGATTCAGAGGCAGATGACCAGTCCTATTATCCCCCTGAGGTGTATGCTCAAACTTGGCAGGGTTATATTACTCATATAATGCATATGTTGTATTGCAATGCTTAGTTTTTACATCATATACACAATATTGAATGCCATCTCCTTAGTTGACACATCATATATGCGATTGCCCTCTGCTCACTTCCTTAGTATATAAATCATATATTTGAATTATGTCATGCCATGATGTTTACATAGACATCATGTATCTGAATTATGGCATGCCAACCCATTTTCTAAAGACATAATATAGTTATATTATCTCATCCTGTTTACATAGTCATCATATTTTAAATTATGTCATTCTATCCGTGAATTATATCATGCCATCATGTTTCCATCGACGGCATGTTTGTGATTTATGGCATGCCAACCACTTTAATAGACACATCGTATAGTTATATCATGTCATCCTGTTTACATAGTCATCATATTTTGAAGTATGTCATTCTATCCTGTTTAGTTAGCCATCATACATGTGAAATTGTGTCATGCTATCCTGTTTAATTAGCCATCATATATGTAAAATTATGTCCTGCTATTCTGTTTGGTTAGACAACATAAATGTGAATTATTTCATGCCCTGTTTTCTTCCCTACTATCCATTGCACCTGTCTATCTTACAATGTCTGTACATTCAATTACTTTTCTTGTTTATCAGCCATTTCAATTGGAGGGAGTGATGGCAGTATCTGTGGGAGTAAAAACACGGTCTTCAGAAAAGATCGTGCTACCTGTCGATGCAGATAGAACCACGGTTGTACTTGCCCAAGAACCAGCCCCACCACACATAACCCACACTCATGCAGATTGTACCCCTACCCAGTTGGACAGAGAACCAGCTACACCCCTTCTAACCCCAACCCCAGCAGATAGACACCCAGTTCCCGTTGACACAGCACCGTCTCCACCACAGAGCACCCAAACACGAGCAGTTAGTAAGGCAACTGCAGTGCCCAAATCACGAGGACCACCACTCCGAACCCGAAGTCAACGCTTAAAGCAGAAGAAGAATTGTTCTCAGGTCAGGTTCCGTAGCTATGGTTCATACTACTTTGCTCTTGCATCACTGTATTTACTGATACCAACTAATTTCAAATTTGAAGGATGCAATTGAAACTCCAATGGCGCAACAGGTATGTTTTAAACCTGTTTCTTCAACGTGTTTGGCTGTTTGCTGTTGTAACTTGCTCTATGTTGATTTCAGTTTCAATTGAATAAACAGTTATGTTCTCATGCCATGCACATTACAAGTGTTGTTATTGCTGTGTAGTTTCCCACACTTATATTCTGTCTATGCTGCTTTGTCTTAAATAGATATGATTCGAACTGTATCTATCTTGATTTGGCAACATAAACTAGAATGATATAGACCATACAGTGACCATACTACATAGATATATGTTTGTTTCATGTTGTTATCCTGTCCACCTTACTACTGAACTGGTTTACCAAAATGAGTTTCATATACTACATTGTAAACCTGAGATGTGTTTGTTTGTTTCTCTTTTAGAACGCGGATAAAATATTGGAGAAGAGTACCCTGTTATGCAATGGTAAAGGAAGTAATGCAGATAAGGTTCAAGATAGTGAGACATCCCTGTTGGTCTCCAAGAAAGCTGATAAAAACTATATTGAAGACACTGAGACAACCCCAAAGTCCTGTCTTGATGTAGTGTTCGAGTTACTGGCTACCACTGCTGGCACCAGCTCTTCGAACTCGTTGCCTGAATCAGTTCGGCTTCTTGAGTCTCAACTTCAAGTTGAAAGACATCGATCAGATGTTATGCGACAGGAAGCCGAAGGACTGAGGAAGTCCCTGCAGAATTCAGATGCATACTTTCTGGTGCAACAGCAAGCGCTGGAGGACTTAAGCGCCAAACAAGAGAAAGTTAATAAGCTTGCTAAGCATCTTGCCAGCATTATGGGTACCCAGGATATTGTTTCTTGAGCTCTTCTGAAGTGGTTTCAGTTCTGGACTTGTTTTGCTGCGGCGTTTATATGCTGATGTGTTCCCTATATTTGCACTGGTGGCGAGCTTTGATGCCCAGTGGATGTAATATGTGTAATAGCCGTGATAGCCTAGTGTAAGTTGCTTGCTTATTTATTTCCTTGTTGTCTTGTTTATTTGTTTGCTTGTAGTCAGTGCAGTTCTTTTTTGCGATTTGCTAGTGGCTGCAATAACCTACTTTTTAAAACTAGGCCACAATAACCATGGGCTAATATTTACTGTAATGAAACTGGGCCTCCTACGGGCCATAGAAACAGTGGGCCTTCTACGGGCCGTATAAACAGTGGGCCTTCTACGGGCCATAGAAATAGTGGGCCTTCTACGGGCCGTAGAAACAATGGGCCTTCTACGGGCCGTATCATCAATGGGCCTTATACGGGCCGTATGATCGATTGGCCAAACATGGGCCAAACAGACCGCATTCTGGCCGTAAACGGGCTAGAGTTGGAATCGTTCGTTCATGGGCCGACCATAATGGGCCATCGTTAATAGGCCGTATTTGATGACGCTATGAAAATGGCCCAACGTATTAACGTACCACAAACGGGCCGACTGTAACCACGGGCTGAATTTGGCCCACAAGCAGAAAATGACAGTAACGGGCCGTAAGTAAACGAATGCTGGAAAATAGCCCAAGAATAAATGGGCTCTAAGAAGGCCGAAAGATAACATGGGCTGGAAACGGCCCAACGGAATAACGGGTCGTTAATGGGTATAAAGTGATACACTGTTCTTTACGGGCCAGTTTCACCACAGGCTGTTAATGGGTGTAAAGTGATACACTATTCATTACGGGCCAGTTTCACCATGGGCCGTTAATAGGCCAAGAGTTACATAGGGCCTCATATGGGCCGAAAGACGTCATGGGCCATACATGGGCCACAAGTGAAAACGGGCTGGAAACATATTGGATGGCCCAGATGATGCTACTGGGCCTAATTCGAATAGGGCGTAACGAGCCTTGGGTTAGCGAGCTGTAAATGGGCTATATGCGAATAGGTCGTTAACAGGCTTTCCATGGGCCGGCCCGCCACCTTTTAACCAAGTCAAACGGGCCGGCCTTTTCACAGGAATGGGCCTCTGTTGGGCCGTGCCACATATCGACGTATCATAGGCGCCTTCTGTCCAATGAGTGGATGACATCTGTCCTAGCGATGAGCCGACACGTGTTTCTTCCAGCCAATGATGATTTTACATGTGGAAAATCCCCATTGGTCGGGGCTGTTAATGGGTTATCGGATCCAAAACCCGACCCGATAGCTTAACAGCGTTCCGTTATGGTGGATGCCACGTGTCGGTCAACCTTGACGAAAGCACTTCTGTGACGCGCGATTTATCGTCATGGAAGTGGACACTTCCGTGATGATAATTTTGGTAATGTCATGGAACACTTCTACGACAGCACAGGTATAACTATCTTGATTCTGTCATAAAATCGTCATGGATGTACATGCATGACAGAAAACGCGACCTATTGTGACAAACACGTATCATCACGGAAGTGTATTTTTTTGTAGTGCTAATTTTTGTGAACATTATTCATTCATCTCTAGCATTGAACCTATGAAGGTTGAAGAAGCTTGGAAGATCCGGATTGGATAAATGCCATGCATGAAGAGCTACACAACTTTGAGAGAAATCAAGTGTGGACATTGGTCGAGAAGCCCGACAACAATCACATCATCATTGGTACCAAATGGGTGTTTCGCAACAAGCAAGACGAAGATGGTCAAGTCGTCTGCAACAAAGCACGTCTCATCGCCCAAGGCTACACTCAAGTCGAAGGTATGGACTACGGTGAGACATATGCCCCCGTTGCTAGACTTGAGTCCATCCGCATCTTACTTGCCTATGCTAATCACCATGATATCACCTTGTACCAAATGGATATTAAAAGTGCTTTCTTAAATGGTGAAATTGAGGAGGAATTTTATGTTAAGCAGCCTCCCAGCTTTGTGATACGTCTCCGTCATATCTACTTCTCCAAACACTTTTGCCCTTGTTTTGGACTCTAACTTGCATGATTTGAATGGAACTAACCCGGACTAATGCTGTTTTCAGCAGAATTGCCATGGTCTTATTTATGTGCAGAAACAAAAGTTCTCGGAATGACCTGAAACTTCACGGAACATCTTTTCAGAAATAATAAAAAATCCTTGCAAAAGATGAAGGCTAGGGGGCCCACCACCTGTCCACGAGGGTGGGGGCGCGCCCCCTACCTCGTGGGCCCCCTGGAGCTCCTCCGACCTCAACTTCAACTCTATATATTTTGTTTCGGAGATAAAAAAATCAGAGAGAAGGATTCATCGCGTTTTACGATACGGAGCCGCCGCCAAGCCCTAAAACCTCTTAGGAGGGCTGATCTAGAGTCCGTTCGGGGCTCCGGAGAGGGGAATCCGTCGCCATCATCAACCATCCTCCATCACCAATTTCATAATGCTCACCGTCGTGTGTGAGTAATTCCATCGTAGGCTTGCTGGATGGTGATGGGTTGGATGAGATCTATCATGTAATCGAGTTAGTTTTGTTAGGGTTTGATCCCTAGTATCCACTATGTTCTAAGATTGATGTTGCTATGACTTTGCTATGCTTAATGCTTGTCGCTAGGGCCCGAGTGTCATGATTTCTGATCTGAACCTATTATGTTTTCATCAATATATGAGAGTTCTTGATCCTATCTTGCAAGTCTATAGTCACCTATTATGTGTTATGATCTGTTAACCCCAAAGTGACAATAATCGGGATACTTACCGGTGATGACCATAGTTTGAGGAGTTCATGTATTCACTATGTGCTAATGCTTTGTTCCGGTACTCTATTAAAAGGAGGCCTTAATATCCCTTAGTTTCCATTAGGACCCCGCTGCCATGGGAGGGTAGGACAAAAGATATCATGCAAATTCTTTTCCATAAGCATGTATGACTATATTCAGAATACATGCCTACATTACATTGATGAATTGGAGCTAGTTCTGTGTCACCCTAGGTTATGACTGTTACATGATGAACCGCATCCGACATAATTCTCCATCACCGATCCATAGCCTACGAGCTTTCCATATATTGTTCTTTGCTTATTTACTTTTCTGTTGCTATTGCTGTCATCACTACAAAATACCAAAAACATTACTTTTGCTACCATTACCTTTTGCTACCGTTATCACTACTATCATATTACTTTGCTACTAAACACTTTGCTGCAGATATTAAGTTTCCAGGTGTGGTTGAATTGACAACTCAGCTGCTAATACTTGAGAATATTCTTTGGCTCCCATTGTGTCGAATCAATAAATTTGGGTTGAATACTCTACCCTCGAAAACTGTTGTGATCCCCTATACTTGTGGGTTATCAAGACTATTTTCTGGCGCCGTTTCGGGGGAGCATAGCTCTATTCTTTGATTCACTAGGGATTTATATCTGCTTATCATTATGAAGAAGTTGAGAGATCCAAAAACCAAGATTTATCCCTCAACTACAAGGGGAGGTAAGGAACTGCCATCTAGCTCTGCACTTGATTCACCTTCTGTTTTGAGTAAGCTTGTGACACCTAAACCTGCTTCTGCTATTCGTTCTGATATGTCGCATGTTATTGATGATGTCACTTCTGCTATGCATGATACTTATGATGAAACTACTTCTATGCTTGATACTACTGTGCCACTTGGTGAATTTCTTGATGAACAACTTGCTAGGGTTAGAGAGAATGAAAATATTGAATCTGATAATACTGATGAAAGTGATGATGAAGACTCACATGTTATTCCTAAGGGTTATGTTTTTGATAAAGAAGCTTCTTTAGCTATTTCAGCTTGCAAAGATAGATACGAACTCAAGAGGTTATTAGCTAAATGGAAGCAGCAATCTCTTAATGCTAGAATGAAACCTGACCCTGCTTTTGCTACTTCACCTATCTGTGTTACTGATAAGGATTATGAATTATCTATTGATCCTGATATAATTACTTTGGTTGAATCTGATCCTTTTCATGGCTATGAATCTAGAACGGTTGTGGCACATCTTACTAAATTAAATGATATATCCACCTGATACATCTCCAACGTATCTATAATTTTTATTGTTCCATGCTATTATATTATCAACCTTGCATGTTTTATATGCATTTATATGCTATTTTATATGATTTTTGGGACTAACCTATTAACCCAGAGCCCAGTGCCAGTTTCTGTTTTTTCCTTGTTTTAGAGTATCACAGAAAAGGAAAATCAAACGGAGTCCAATTGACCTGAAACTTCACGGAACTTATTTTTGGAACGAAAGCAACCCGGGAGACTTGGAGTCCATGTCAAGAAAGCAACGAGGAAGCCACGAGGCAGGGGGCGCGCCCACCCCCCTGGGCACGCCCTCCACCCTCATGGGCCCTCGTGGCTCCCTTGATGTATTTCTTCCGCCTATATATATCCATATACCCTAAAATGATAGGGGAGCACAATAGATCGGGAGTTCCGCCGCTAGAAGCCTCCGTAGCCACCGAAAGCCAATCTAGACCTGTTCTGGCACCCTTCCGGAGGGGGAATCCCTCTCCGGTGGCTATCTTCATCATCCCGGTGCTCTCCATGACGAGGAGGGAGTAGTTCTCCCTCGGGCTAAGGGTATGTACCAGTAGCTATGTGTTTGATCTCTCTCTCTCTCGTATTCTTGATTTGGCACGATCTTGATGTATCGTGAGCTTTGCTATTATAGTTGGATCTTATGTTTCTCCTCCCCCTCTACTCTCTTGGAATGGACTAAATTTCCCCTTTGAAGTTATCTTATCGGATTGAGTCTTTAAAGATTTGAGAACACTTGATGTATGTCTTGCCGTGTGTATCTGTGGTGACAATGGGATATCACGTGATTCACTTGATGTATGTTTTGGTGACCAACTTGCGGGTTCCGCCCATGAACTTATGCATAGGGGTTGGCACACGTTTTCGTCATGATTCTTCGGTAGAAACTTTGGGGCACTCTTTGAGGTTATATGTGTTGGTTGAATAGATGAATCTGAGATTGTGTGATGCATATCGTATGATCATACCCACAGATACTTAAGGTGACAGTGGAGTATCTAGGTGACATTAGGGTTTTGGTTGATTTGTGTCTTAAGGTGTTATTCTAGTACGAACTCTAGGGCTGTTTGTGACACTTATAGGAATATCCCAACGGATTGATTGGAAAGAATAACTTTGAGGTGGTTTCATACCCTACCATAATATCTTCATTTTTTCTCCGCTATTAGTGACTTTGGAGTGACTCTTTGTTGCATGTTGAGGGATAGTTATGTGATCCAATTATGTTATAATTGTTGAGTGAACTTGCACTAGTGAAAGTATGAACCCTAGGCCTTGTTTCCTAGCATTGCAATACCGTTTACGCTCACTTTTATCATTAGTTACCTTGCTGTTTTTATAATTTTAGATTACAAAAACTATTATCTACTATCCATATACCACTTGTATCACCATCTCTTCGCCGAACTAGTGCACCTATACAATTTACCATTGTATTGGGTGTGTTGGGGACATAAGAGACTCTTTGTTATTTGGTTGCAGGGTTGCTTGAGAGAGACCTTCTTCATCCTACGCCTCCTACGGATTGATAAACCTTAGGTCATCCACTTGAGGGAAATTTGCTACTGTCCTACAAACCTCTACACTTGGAGGCCCAACGACGTCTACAAGAAGAAGGTTGTGTAGTAGACATCAAGCTCTTTTCTGGCGCCGTTGCCGGGGAGGTGAGTGCTTGAAGGTATATCTTTAGATCTTGCAATCGAATCTTTTTGTTTCTTGTTTTAGCACTAGTTTAGTTTATAAAAGAAAACTACAAAAAAATATGGAATTGAGTTTGCCTCATACGCTTCATCTTTTTAATATCTTTCGTGAGTATGATGGAAAGGAAAATTGTGCTCAAGTGCTAGAAGAAGTCTATAAAATGTTTGGCACTAAATGTTTGAATAATGAGCATGATTGAATGTTGTTAGTATGAACTCCTTGAATATCCATAGTACTAATGATGATTGCACTAGTTATGATGAACATGTCAATTTTTGTGGAGTGCATTGGGTTTGTAAGTACACACTAAATAGGGAAGATAGATATTGCAAGAGGCATAAGTACTTAGAAACTAAATTGTTGCAAGAAAGGCTAGATGATTGTGCTAAAAAATTAAATTTTCTTGGCCGTACTTGTGGACTTTGCAATGAACAGGGTCATTTAGCTATCCGATGCAAATTGTTTCATGATCTAATCGTGTCCAAAAGTTGTGATGACTTGATTTCCCTTGCACATTATAATGAACTCAGTTTGCTTATGGGTTACGAAGAAATGAAACGTATAACTAAGCATCTTCCAGAATTTGCCCGTTATAAACTTCTTGGTTTTGATCTAGAGGAAATTTATATGTATTGTGCGGTGAATTGCATTGAAAATCCTTATATTTCCAATTACATAAAGAAAAGAAAACAAATAGAGGATGAAGAGAATACTAATGAAAGGGAAGAGACTTCCCAATATTTTCCAATTATTTCTTATGATGAATCAGGTAACAAGGAGGAGCCTTATATTCAACCAATTTCATTCATAAGGAGCTTCAAAAATAGGATTGAACCCACACATGATGTGGTGAAGAAGAAGAAAAGAAAAATGAGGAGAGGTAAAAATATATCTCTCCCAAATAATGTTGCTCCTATTATTGTTGTGCCTCATGAAAATGAAGATGATGCACTTGATGATGATCTCGTTATGCCTATTACTTGTTGTGATGATTATGATTGGGAAGATAATAATACTTCTTATGATCTTGAAAATCTTTTTGGCACTTGCTTGGAAGAATATGATAATTGCTATACTATTGGTGCTATCTATACTATTAATGATGAGAGTGATTATGCTTATGATATGAAAATGCCCAAGTTTGGGGATGCTATGTTTGATGAAGATGGTGTTTTTGAGAATATATTTGCTGCAATTAATGTTTATCCCAAGCTTAGGGATGCTACGTTTAATGAAGATGATATCTTTAGTCTCCCAAGTTTTGATATGCAAATTTATAATGATGATAGCATGCCTCCTACTTATGATAATTATTGTGATGATACTTATGCTATAAAAAGTAGTGATTATATTTATAAAACTTGTGATGATTATGGTTACCCCTTTTCTGAACATCACTCTTTTAATGTGGAAACAATTTATAGTATTTGAGTCTCTTATGATACTCCCACTATTCCGAATGAGAAGAATTTTGCTTATGTGGAGAGTAATAAAAATTCTATGCTTGTAGATCATGAAAAGAATGCTTTATGTGATAGTTATATTGTTGAATTCATTCATGATGCTACTGAAAATTATTATGAGGGAGGAACTTGTGCTTGTAGGAATGGCAATAATATCAAGTTTCCTTTTTATGTGCTTAAAGTTTTGAAGCTATGCTTGTTTTACCTTCCTATGCAAGTTGATTCTTGTTCCCACAAGTTGTTTGCTCACAAAATCCCTATGCATAGGAAGATAGTTATACTTAAATGTGCTAGTCATATTCTTCATGATGCTCTCTTTATGTTTCAATTCTTATCCTTTATGTGAGCATCATTGAAATCATCATGCCTAGCTAGGGGCGTTAAACAATAACGCTTGTTGGGAGGCAACCCAACTTTATTTTTCTTCCTTGCTTTTTGCTCCTGTTTAGCAATAAATAATTTATCTAGCCTATTTTATGATTGAGTTTTTATGTTTTAATTAGTGTTTGTGCCAAGTAGAACCTTTGGGAAGACTTGGGGAAAGTCTTGTTGATCTTGCTGTAAAAAACAGAAACTTTAGCGCTCACGAGAATTGCTGCCATTTTTTATTGGAGAGTGATATTTAGTTAATTATTTTTTCAGATTATTAATAGATAAATTCTCACGTCCAGCAATTTATTTTAGAATTTTTGGGGTCCCAGAAGTTTGCGTTAGTTACAGATTACTACAGACTATTCTGTTTTTGACAGATTCTGTTTTTCGTGTGTTGTTTGCTTATTTTGATGAATCTATGGCTAGTAAAATAGTTCATAAACCATAGAGAAGTTGGAATACAGTAGGTTTAACACCAATATAAATAAATAATGAGTTAATTACAGTACCTTGAAGTGGTGTTTTGCTTTCTTTCGCTAACGGAGCTTACGAGTTTTCTGTTAAGTTTTGTGTTGTGAAGTTTTCAAGTTTTGGGTAAAGATTCGATGGACTATGGAATAAGGAGTGGCAAGAGCCTAAGCTTGGGGATTCCAAAGGCACCTCAAGGAAATATTTAAGGACAACCAAAAGCCTAAGCTTGGGGATGCCCCGGAAGGCATCCCCTCTTTCGTCTTCGTTCATCGGTAACTTTACTTGGAGCTATATTTTTATTTACCACATGATATGTGTTTTGCTTGGAGCGTCATTTTATTTTATTTAGTTTTGCTTGCTGTTTGAATAAAATACCAAGATCTGAAATTCTTAAATGTTAGAGAGTCTTCACATAGTTGCATAATTATTCGACTACTCATTGATCTTCACTTATATCTTTTTAGAGCACGGTGGTAGTTTTATTTTGTAGAAATAGATGAACTCTCATGCTTCACTTATATTATTTTGGGAGTCCTAAACAGCATGGTAATTTGCTTTGGTTATGAATTTAGTCCTAATATGATGGTCATCCAAGAGGGATATAATAAAAACTTTCATATAAGTGCATTGAATACTAAGAGAAGTTTGATACTTGATGATTATTTTGAGATATGGAGATAGTGATATCAAAGTTGTGCTAGTTGGGTAACTGTGAATTTGAGGAATACTTGTGTTGAAGTTTGCAAGTCCCGTAGCATGCACGTATGGTAAACATTATGTAACAAATTTGAAACATGAGGTGCTATTTGATTGTCTTCCTTATGAGTGGCGGTCGGGGACGAGCGATGGTCTTTTCCTACCAATCTATCCCCCTAGGAGCATGCGCGTAATGCTTGGTTTTTGATGACTTGTAGATTTTTGCAATAAGTATGTGAGTTCTTTATGACTAATGTTCAGTCCATGGATTATGCGCACTCTTACCCTTCCATCATTGCTAGCCTCTTCGGTACCGTGCATTGCCCTTTCTCACACTGAGAGTTGGTGCAAACTTCGCCGGTGCATCCAAACCCCGTGATATGATACGCTCTGTCAAACATAAACCTCCTTATATCTTCCTCAAAACAGCCACCATACCTACCTATTATGGCATTTCCATAGCCATTCCGAGATATATTGCCATGCAACTTTCCACCATTCCGTTTATCATGACACATTCATCATTGTCATATTGCTTTGCATGATCATGTAGTTGACATCGTATTTGTGGCAAAGCCACCATTCATATTTTTTCATACATGTCACACTTGATTCATCGCAATCCCGGTACACCGCTGGAGGCATTCATATAGAGTCATATCTTGTTCCAAGTATCGAGTTGTAATTCTTGAGTTGTAAGTAAATAGAAGTGTGATGATCATCATTCATGGAGCATTGTCCCCAAAAAAGAGAAAGGGCAAAAAAAGGAAAGGCCAAAAAAGGGACAATGCTACTATCCTTTTTCCACACTTGTGCTTTGAAGTAGCACCATAATCTTCATGATAGAGAGTCTCTTGTTTTGTCACTTTCATATACTAGTGGGAATTTTTTATTATAGAACTTGGCTTGTATATTCCAACAATGGGCCTCCTCAAGTGCCCTAGGTCTTCGTGAGCAAGCAAGTTGGATGCACCCCCACTTAGTTTCTTTTGTTGAGCTTTCATACATTTATAGCTCTAGTGCATCCGTTGCATGGCAATCCCTACTCCTTGCATTGACATCAATTGATGGGCATCTCCCTGGCCCATTGATTAGTCGCGTCGATGTGAGACTTTCTCCTTTTTGTCTTCTCCACATACCCCCATCACCATATTCTATTCCACCCATAGTGCTATATCCATGGCTCGTGCTCATGTATTGTGTGAAGGTTTATAAAGTTTGAGATTACTAAAGTATGAAACAATGCTTGGCTTGTCATCGAGGTTGTGCATGATGAGAGCATTCTTGTGTGACGAAAATGGAGCATGACCAAACTATATGATTTTGTAGGGATGAACTTTCTTTGGCCATGTTATTTTGAGAAGACATGATTGCTTAGTTAGTGTGCTTGAAATATTATTGTTTTTATGTCAATATTAAATTTTTGTCTTGAATCTTATGGATCTGAATATTCTTGCCACAATAAAGAAGAACTACATGGATAAATATGTTAGGTAGCATTCCACATCAAAAATTCTGTTTTTATCATTTACCTCCTCGAGGACGAGCAGGAATTAAGCTTGGGGATGCTAATACGTCTCCAACGTATCTATAATGTTTGATTGTTCCATGCTATTATATTATCAACCTTGCATGCTTTATATGCATTTATATGCTATTTTATATGATTTTTGGGACTAACCTATTAACCCAGAGCCCAGTGCCAGTTTCTGTTTTTCCTTGTTTTAGAGTATCGCAGACAAGGAAAATCAAACGGAGTCCAATTGACCTGAAACTTCACATAACAAGGAAGCAACCCGGGAGACTTGGAGTCCACGTCAAGAAAGCAACGAGGAAGCCACGAGGCATGGGGGCGCGCCCACCCCCCTGGGCGCGCCCTCCACCCTCATGGGCTCCTCGTGGCTCCCCTGATGTATTTCTTCCGCCTATATATATCCATATACCCTAAAACGATCGGGGAGCACAATAGATCAGGAGTTCTGCCGCCAGAAGCCTCCGTAGCCACCGAAAGCCAATCTGGACCCGTTCTGGCACCCTGCCGGCGGGGGAATCCCTCTCCGGTGGCTATCTTCATCATCCCGGTGCTCTCCATGACGAGGAGGGAGTAGTTCTCCCTCGAGGCTGAGGGTATGTACCAGTAGCTATGTGTTTGATCTCTCTCTCTCTCTCTCTCTCTCTGTCTCTCGTGTTCTTGATTTGGCACGATCTTGATGTATCGCGAGCTTTGCTTTTATAGTTGGATCTTATGTTTCTCCTCCCCCTCTACTCTCTTGTAATGGATTGAGTTTCCCCTTTGAAGTTATCTTATCGGACTGAGTCTTTAAAGATTTGAGAACACTTGATGTATGTCTTGCCGTGCGTATATGTGGTGACAATGGGATATCACGTGATTCACTTGATGTATGTTTTGGTGACCAACTTGCAGGTTCCGCCCATGAACTTATGCATAGGGGTTGGCACACGTTTTCGTCGTGATTCTCAGGTAGAAACTTTGGGGCACTCTTTGAGGTCCTATGTGTTGGTTGAATAGATGAATCTGAGATTGTGTGATGTATATCGTATGATCATACCCACGGATACTTGAGGTGACATTGGAGTATCTAGGTGACATTTGGGTTTTGGTTGATTTGTGTCTTAAGGTGTTATTCTAGTACAAACTCTAGGGCTATTTGTGACTGAGGGAGTCCTGGATTAGGGGGTCTCCGAACAGCCGGACTATATCCTTTAGCCGGACTGTTGGACTATGAAGATACAAGATTGAAGACTTCGTCACGTGTCCGGATGGGACTTTCCTTGGTGTAGAAGGCAAGCTTGGCAATACGGATATGTAGGTCTCCTCCCTTGTAACTGACTCTGTGTAACCCTAGCCCCCTCCGGTGTCTATATAAACCGGAGGGTTTAGTCCGTAGGACAACATACAATCATACCATAGGCTAGCTTCTAGGGTTTAGCCTCTACGATCTCTTGGTAGATCAACTCTTGTAATACTCATATCATCAAGAACAATCAAGCAGGACGTAGGGTATTACCTCCATCAAGAGGGCCCGAACCTAGGTAAAACATCGTGTCCCCTGCCTCCTGTTACCATCCGCCTTAGACGCACAGTTCGGGACCCCCTACCCGAGATCCGCCGATTTTGACACCGACATTGGTGCTTTCATTGAGAGTTCCACTATGCCGTCACCATAAGGTTTGATGGCTCCTTCGATCATCGGTAACGATGCGGTCCAGGGTGAGGTTTTCCTCCCCGGACAAATCTTCGTATTCGGCGGCTTCGCACTGCGAGCCAATTCGCTTGGCCATCTGGAACAGATCGAGAGCTACGCCCCTGGCCATCTGGTCAGGTTCGGAAAACTAAACTACACTGCCGACATCCGCGGAGACTTGATCTTCAACGGATTCGAGCCCATGTCAGGTGCGCCGCACAGTCACGACGAGCATGACATAACTCTGCCGTCGGACAGTGTTCGGGAGATCGCATCTGCAACTACTCCGGCCTTCAATCAGGATCAGATTGCACCATCCAAGGACGGAGGGATAGACCCCGCCATGGAGGCGCACCCTCAGTGGCGATGGAGCCGGATACTGACTTCACCCCTTACGAGAGCCGTGTCGCCGAACCACTGGATTCGTCTCCGGCCACTTACTCCGAGCCGCCTGCATCCGTGCCTATCAAATCCGATTGGGTGCCGATCATGGAGTTCACCTCCGCGGATATCTTTCAGCACTCGCCTTTCGGCGATGTGCTAAACTCATTAAGGTCTCTCTCCTTGTCAGGAGAACCTTGGCCAAACTATGTCCGGCTAGATTGGGATGCGGACAACGAAGAAATTCGCTGCCCATGCACCACCCACTTAGTAGCCACTATCGACGACTTAACTGACATGCTCAACTTCGACTCCGAAGACATCGACGGCATGGACGAAGATGCAGGAGATGAACAGGAACTAGTGCCCACAGGGCGCCGGACAGCCACTTCATCACATGACATATACATGGTGGATACACCCAAACAAGCCAATGGCGAAGAGACAGCGGAGGATGGCCCCTCCAAGAAGCAACCCAAGCGCTGACGTCAGTGGCGCCGCTCTAAGTCCCTCCATAGCAAAAACAGCGATAACAGCGCAAGAGAAAATAACACTCCAGTCGACTGCAGAGGAAACGACGACCACATTACCCCAGCGGCAGAGCACGATGAAGCTGCAAACGGCGAACATAGTACGGACCGACGTCCGAACATGGCGACACCGAAGATAAACCTCATCAAACCCCTCTGGGGAGGAAAACAGTCCGGACGAAGATGCACACATCATCCCGGAAACGCACTTGGAGCAAGAAAACCTCTGCAGAAGGCTTATTGTCACAGCGAGGAGTCTGAAGAAGAAGAAGCAAAGGCTTAAGGCCGCACAAAATACGCTCAACAGCAGGTGGAACAAAGTGCTCAACAACGAAGAAAAGTATGGTGGAAGTTACCACACAAAGAGCTATCCAAAGCGCAAGCTATTACCCGAATTCGACGACGAGGCCTTAGAACCCACACAGCCGAAAAACAAAACGGCCAACAGGCCAGAACAACAACCTTGTGACCATGATAGAGCGGCTAACAAGGTCGCACACAAGTCAACACACGACCTACGTGAGGACTTGCGCCAAAAATCTGGTACAACCAGATCCATCTATGGATCTAGGAAGCGCGCTCCGGCACAAAATCAAAACCGAATACTACAACCTTCTGAACGCCATGATACATCCAAATACAGGGGTGCCGCACACCCCCTATGTTTCACCGATGAGGTGTTGGACAACGAATTCCCAGAAGGATTCAAACCAGTGAACATAGAGGCGTACGACGGGACCACAGACCCTGGGGTCTCGATTGAGGACTTTATCCTACATATCCATATGGCTCGCGGAGACGATCTCCACGCCATCAAATACTTGCCCCTCAAGCTTAAAGGACCAGCTCGGCACTGGCTAAAAAGCCTCCCCGAAAACTCAATTGGAAGTTGGGAGGAGTTCGAGGACTCTTTTCAGGCCAATTTTCAAGGGACCTATGTCCGACCTCCGGATGCAGATGATTTAAGCCATATAATTCAACAGCCGGAGAGTCCGCCCGAAAGCTTTGGAATAGGTTTCTCACTAAGAAGAACCAAATCGTCGACTGTCCGGACGCCGAAGCCTTAGCAGCTTTCAAACACAGCGTCCGAGATGAATGGCTCGCCAGACACCTCGGCTAAGAAAAACCGAGAACAATGGCAGCCCTAACAAGCCGCATGACCCGCTTCTGCGCGGGCGAAGATAGCTGGTTGAAGTCAGGATGCAATGGAAAACCACGATGCAATAAAAACAAGCGTTGAAATAAAGAAGATAGCCCAAATAATACGGCGGTAAACGCCGGATTCAGGGGCTCTTGACCAGGTCAGCGGAAAAAGCCTTTCAAAGGCAGTAGAGATGGACCGTCTGGCCTAAACAGGATTCTTGACAAACTATGTCAGATCCATGGCACCCCCGATAAACCTGCAAATCACACCCACCGGGAATGATGGGTCTTCAAGCAGGCCGGTAAGCTAAACGCCGAACACAAGGGGGGAGTCACCAAGCGAAGACGAGGACGAACCTCACCAGCAAAGCACTGGAGGACAGAAAAAATTCCCACCAGAGGTTAAAACAGTAAACATGATCCATGTGACGAAGAGGAGAAGCAAACATGCACTCCGAGACACACGTGCCATAGAACCTGTCTCCCCTAGGTTCAACCCCTGGTTGGCCTGCCCGATCACCTTTGATCGCGGGGATCACGCAACAAGCATCCGGCACAAAGGATTGGCTGCCTTGGTGTCAGTCCCAATAATTAACGGATATCATCTCACACGAGTCCTCATGGACGGCGGCAGTGGTCTAAATCTGATATATCAGGACACAGTCCGCAAAACGGGGATAGACCCGACAAAAATAAGCCACAGTAATACTACCTTCAAGGGAGTAATACCAGGCCTAGAGGCCCACTGTTCGGGCTCTCTATTACTAGAGGTTGTATTCAGTTCTCCCGAAAACTTCCGAAGCGAAAGGTTAACTTTCTACATCACTCCATTCCGAAGTGGCTATCAAGCACTACTCGGAAGAATGGCTTTCGCTCATTTTAATGCAATACCACATTACGCTTCTCTCAAGCTTAAGATGCCCGGTCCACGTGGCCCCATCACAGTTAGCAGAAATACTGAGCGTTCTCCACGCGCGGAAGAATGTGCGGCGGCTTTAACAACCAAGCACTAGACGGCCTCACCAACCAGAAAAAATGACAGGTCGTCAAGACCGCGGACACAGTTAGACGAGTCCGGTGCACCATTACATATACATGAGATTGGTCTGATGGTCAAAACCTCCTAGACAGTACCAGGGGCTTCCCGCGTGTAATCAGGGCTAGCCCGGCTCAACTTGACTTATCTTGAATTTTAATGGTTTATTGATAATAACCAATTTTTTGGCACGACAACTTTCACCTAAGTTCTTCTCTTTTACAGATGACAATTGTGCTACACCCGTCCAGGACACAACACAACAGAGACATAGGCGCAGACATGAAGCAGGGACCCGCTCAAAGGTTTCTTTTCAGATTAAGACCCTACGTAAAGCTTTTTTACTGTCTCTTGTTGTTCACATCCTCCGGATACTCAATACAACCAAGAAGGATGCTGACGTTATTGGCATGTGGCCACGTCAGCATATTGCACATACCTGGACACTCGGGGTTTATTATTAAGGGCATTGTTCAGCCCGACATATGTTATAAAGACCGAATACCTTAGGGAGTGTTTGGTGTCGCGAGTTTGGCCTTATATGCATCAGCTCCGAATCATGTCTTTGGTCAAATGTTGGGTTTGCCCGACTCCCATGTTTTGGTACCTTACGTTCCGCTATATCGGCTAAGGTAGCATTGGGAGAACTACTGCGATTGTGCCCTGGTTCATCCGGATGAGCACCTCAGTAGAGAAAGCGGAAAACTAACTGTCATGATATAGCGCGAGACTGGTCAACCACTCGATGACTCAGCGGAATCTTCGGGATTCCTCCGCATTAACGAAGGGTCGTTTCCCAGTCATGTAGGTACGCGCCCCGTATTCGGACGAGCGTAGAAGTACCAGGGGCTATATAGTAGCCCCACCATCAAACTCATATGGCTAAGTGAAAGTGTTAAAGCAATATAGTACGATTGCCTCGTTCGCTGCGCCACCACCTCCTTCATGGACCAAGACGTTGGATCAAGTGTGAATACGCGTTTTTTTGCGAAACCCCCCGCATTATATGCATGGGGGCGGAAGCCGACGACTACAAACTTTCAGGTTATATACATATATACATAAACGGCCGCACAGGAAGCATCATAATACTTTCAGGCAAAAGTATAAACACGGCCTTGATAACTCAAATAAAACATTGTTTTACAATGGGAGTACATGTCACTAGAACATAATATTCTTCGAGCACTGAGCCTCTATCGAACGAGCGCCTTCAAGGACTTCTTCAAAGTAGTGCTCGGCAGCCACTCGGCCATGGCCGAACCCTGTGTTTCAATAGTGGTGGCCTCCATCTCTGCCCAGTATGTCTTGACACGGGCAAAGGCCATCCGTGCACCCTCTATGCATGCCGACCTCTTCATAGCAGCGATGTGCGGCACCGCACCAAGGAATTGTTGCACTAAACTAAAGTAACTATCCGGCCTTGGCCCTCCCGGCCACAGGTGATCCACAACAGACCTCATGGCAAGTCCGGACAACCTATGGAGCTCGGCCCACTCAGCCATTCGCTCATTCAACAGCAGCGGACGCACTGGAGCATGGAATTGTGACCAGAACAGCTTTTCCACTTCACGATCTTTTTGATCCTTGAAGTACTCGGCCGCATCAGCAGCACTTGCTGCCAAGTCCACGTAGGCGTCTGCAGAACTCCATAGTTGATCAAGAGGAGCATACTTCAGATCTCCGAACTTAGTCCGCAACAAGAAGGGCTTCCCAGCCGATATCCGCAGCTTGACGCAGCTCCTCCTTCGTCGCTCTGATTTTGGAGCGGGCTTCCTTGGCTGCTACCATGGCCTTCTCCAGGTCCGTTGCCTTCGCTCGGCTTTCTTTTTCAAGAAGCTGGTAATGGTCAGTGGCATCCTTCAACTCAACGGCCATCTTGTCTATTCTTTCCTTGCTTTGGCGATGTGCGGCCTGTTCGGCCCTCAGCTCTTCGACCACCTTTAGGGTGGCCGCATCGCTATTCCTTGCTTGTTCCTTGGCTCGGGCAAGCTCCGCCTAAAGGGAATCCACGGTGGCAGCTCCATCTGCAGTCACAACATATTAAAGATACTGGCATCATGCTCCTCTTACTATGTGTTGATCACCGGAGAAATCACTTACCCTGTGCCTCGTCAAGCCGCTTGTTGACAAGCACGATGTCGGCATCTGCCATATCAAGTTGCTGCTTTAGCTCAGCAAACCCCATCAGTCCGGCTAGCCACCGGAGCTTCAGCCACCTGCACATAAAGGTGGTCTGGTTATTACCTGGGACTATGATCCTCTGTTTGCCGCCGTTTTCGATGGCAACCAGAGTCTCAGGGGCTACTATCTACATAGGGCACACCTAACGTGTGCGGTACTATCAAAAACATACACTATTTCGCGTACCTCAAAGCCTTTTAGCAGACTCATAAAAGCTTCATGCAACCCACTTTTGGCGGATGAAATCCTTTCAATCACCGTACCCATTAGCGTACGATGCGCTTCTGAGATGGCCACTTGCTCCAGAAGATCCTTCAGTGCGTCTGACCGCACACTGTACGGTCCCGGACTCTTTATGTCGCTCTCTTTAGGAGCCGAATACTGAGGACTCCGGGTGGCCGAAGGATTGCCCTCTGGCCTTGGCGGATCAGGAGAAACCCTCCGTGACGACACTTTAGGGTCGCCCGCCTCATGAGGCGGGGTAGCAGGGGGGAGGTGTTTCACTCTCCATCATCCCCGGAAGAAGATCCCCTGAAGACGAACTCTGTCGAGAAGGGCTACGATCCGAACTACAAAATATAAGCTTCAGTTAGTGTCTTCAGAAGTAAGATAGGATATTTTCACTATTAAGTACTTTTTGATTACTTACAGCTCAGTAGAGGGCTGATCCCCTTGCGGGCGCTGTGCGGTAAGAGTGCCCTCCGAGGCAGGACCCCCTGGCGAAGATTTCTTCCCCCGTTTGGAAACCACTGTTTCCGGGTCTTCAGAGGTAGTCCTCTTCCTTCCTCGGGGGGAGGGAATTTCAGATTCTTCTCCCTCGGTACCCTCCTTCGCGGAGGCGCTAATTCCCCCGGTTTGGATGGATAATGAGCAAGGTCTGCTTTCAGCCTCTTTATTCCCCCCTTCATCTTCCCCTGAGGGCATCGGATAAGGCGCCGGCTCGAGCATCCTGGCCACTACTGGGTTTGCTGCACCTTCGGGAAGGGGGGCCGGACACCTGATCATCTTCGCTTTTGTTACCCAATCCTGGTCAAAGAGCGACTTTTCAGAATGGTGATTATGATAAATAAGAAAAACAGTGTGTTCGGCTGCAAGATTACTTACTTGGGTATCCGGGCGATTACAACTCAGACCCGCATCCTCGGTGGTGTCCGGGCAACTTGTCATGCCGAGGAAGTGTTGAATGATTCACGGTCCCTCCGGGTTGAACTCCCACATACGGAGAGGTCTACATTTGCAAGGCGGGACCTGACGAACTAGCATGACTTGCATCACCGTGACCAGGTTGACATCTCTCTCGAGGTGATCTCTGATGCGACTCTGTAATATCAGCACATCATTTACGGCCCCACAGTTCAGCCCCTTGTTAACCCATGACGTCAGTTGTGGTGGGGGGCCCGAGCGAAAGGCAGGGGGGCTACCCACTTGGTACTTCGGGGAGCGGTGATATAGAACCACTCCCGCTGCCATAAACTGGACACCTCCGGAAGGAACCCTCTGGCCATGGAACATTAGTGTTCCTGCTTATTTTAGCGCCTCCACACTCTACGTGTTGCCCCTCGATCATCTTCGGCTGTACATTGAAGGTCTTGAGCCACAGGCCGAAGTGTGGGGTAATGCGGAGGAAGGCCTCGCACACGACGATGAACGACGTGATACGAAGGAGGGAATCCGGGGCTAGATCATGGAAATCCAGACCATAATAGAACATGAGCTCCCTAACAAAGGGATCCAGAGCGAGGCCTAGCCCTCGGAGGAAGTGGGAGATGAACACAACACTCTCGTTGGGTTCGGGAGTGGGGATGACCTGCCCTCAGGCGGGCAGCCTGTGCGAGATTTTGGTGGTCAGAGATCTGGCCTCTCTCAGCTTCTTGATGTCCTCCTCTGTGACAGAGGAAGGCATCCACCGACCCTGGAGGTTGGATCCGGACATGGTTAAAGGTCCGAAGCGCCTAACCTGAGCCTTGGGTGTTGGAACTCGAGGTGGGGGAAGGATTTGATTGAGCACGAGAGGAAAAAGGACAGGCCTTGGCCTCTTTATAAAGAGGGTGAATATCAAGCGTCCTCCTCGCGGCCGTTTTGGACTTGCCTAAAATCGAGGAGTCATACCAACGGGCACGAGTGGGTTACCCACATCCATATTGATGAGAATCCCGTAATAAGGGGGACACGATCTCTCCTTCGACAAGACATGTCAAGAAAACCGCCCCGCAATATGTGCAGTACTGGTTGGGAAAATGGTTCGGATAATGGTCAGGCCATGACATGACGTCGTGATGTCAAAGCACGTCGGCAGATTAGATTTGTGGAAATATTATTCTCTCTACGGTGCTATGTGGAACTTGTTTTGCAGAGCCGGACACTATCCTTGTGTTCAAAATCTTCTAGGGAGTATCCGGCGGAGGAACCCGCCTTGCAATGCCGAAGACAATACTGCGTGCCGGACTCATCATCATTGAAGCCTGGTTCAGGGGCTACTGAGGGAGTCCTGGACTAGGGGGTCTCCGCACAGCCGGATTATATCCTTTAGCCGGACTGTTGGACTATGAAGATACAAGATTGAAGACTTCGTCCCGTGTCCGGATGGGACTTTCCTTGGCGTAGAAGGCAAGCTTGGCAATACGGATATGTAGACCTCCTCCCTTGTAACCGACTCCATGTAACCCTAGCCCACTACGGTGTCTATATAAACCGGAGGGTTTAGTCCGTAGGACAACACACAATCGTACCATAGGCTAGCTTCTAGGGTTTAGCCTCTATGATCTCGTGGTAGATCAACTCTTGTAATACTCATATCATCAAGAACAATCAAGCAAGACGTAGGGTATTACCTCCATCAAGAGGGCCCGAACCTGGGTAAAACATCGTGTCCCCTGCCTCCTGTTACCATCCACCTTAGATGCACAGTTCGGGACCCCCTACCCAAGATCCGCTTTAGAAACTTTGGGGCACTCTTTGAGGTCCTTTGTGTCGGTTGAATAGATGAATCTGAGATTGTGTGATGCATATCGTATAATCATGCCCACAGAAACTTGAGGTGACATTGGAGTATCTAGGTGACATTAGGGTTTTTGTTGATTTGTGTCTTAAGGTGTTATTCTAGTACAAACTCTAGGGCTGTTTGTGACACTTATAGGAATAGCCCAACGGATTGATTGGAAAGAATAACTTTGAGGTGGTTTCGTACCCTACCATAATCTCTTCGTTTGTTCTCCGCTATTAGTGACTTTGGAGTGACTCTTTGTTGCATGTTGAGGGATAGTTATGTGATCCAATTATGTTATTATTGTTGAGAGAACTTGCACTAGTGAAAGTATGAACCCTAGGCCTTGTTTCCTAGCATTGCAATACCATTTACGCTCACTTTTATCATTAGTTACCCTCCTGTTTTTATAATTTCAGATTACAAAAACTATTATCTACTATCCATATACCACTTGTATCACCATCTCTTCGCCGAACTAGTGCACCTATACAATTTACCATTGTATTGGGTGTGTTGGGGACACAAGAGACTCTTTGTTATTTTGTTGCAGGGTTGCTTGAGAGAGACCATCTTCATCCTACGCCTCCTATGGATTGATAAACCTTAGGTCATCCACTTGAGGGAAATTTGCTACTGTCCTACAAACCTCTGCACTTGGAGGACCAACAACGTCTACAAGAAGAGGGTTGTGTAGTAGACATCACCACCCTGTTCACTAATGATGAGAGAACTCGCTACTTTTATATCCTTAAAATATTTTCGTTCTCATTAAAGGGTGATGCTAAGATATGGTTTAGTTCTCTTGATCATGGTTGTGTGCGTAGTCCCCAGGATATGATTTATTACTTCTCCTGCTTAATATTTCCCTGCTCATAAGAAACAAGCTTAGGCTTTATAAGGGATATATATATATATATATATATAAATTTTGTGCAAATTGAAGAAGAGAGTCTCCCACAAGCTTGGGGAGTCTTCTCCAATTACTTAATGCTTTGCCTGATCATCCTCTTAAGAAAAATTAAATACTTGATATCTTTTATAATGAACTAACCGATGCTTCTAGAGATTACCTGGATAGTTGTGCTGGTTCTGTTTTCAGGGAAAGAACAACGGATGAAGCTGAAATTTTGTTGAATAATATGTTGACAAATGAAAATAATTGGACACTTCCTGAACCAATTCCTGAGCCTATTCCTAAACCAACTCCGAAGAAGAGGGGTATTCTATATCTCAGTCCTGAAGATATGCAAGAGGCAAATAAATCCATGAAAGAAAAGGTATTAAAGTTGAAGATGTTAAGAATTTACCCCCTATTGAAGAAATACACGGTCTTAATTTACCGCCTGTTGAAGAAACATATGATCCAAATCCATCTCCTATTGAAGAAACTCATGGTCTTGATAACCCGACACAGGTAGTAAAGTTAAATTCTCTCTATAAATATGATAAAGCTGAAATCCCATTTACTAAGTTTGCTAGCCCATGCTTAGATGAGTTTGATAAATTTATGGCTAAGCAAGAAGATTTTAATGCTTATTTTGGTAGACAATTGAAATACAATTCAAATATGCTTGAACACTTGGGAGATTATATGGCTAATGTCAAAGGTGAACTTAAACTTATTAGTAAACATGCTTCTATGCTTACCACTCAAGTAGAACAAGTACTTAAAGCTCAAAATGACTTGCTCAATGAATTGAATAGTAAGAATAATGATAACGCTGTTAGTGTTATGACTAGAGGTGGTAGAATGACTCAGGAACCTTTGTATCCTGAAGGCCACCCTAAGAGAATTGAGCAAGATTCTCAGAGAAATAATGTGGATGCACCTAGTCATTCTAATAGGAAGAAAAAGAAAAATGATAGGACTTTGCATGCTTCTAGTGAACCTATTGCTGAAACACCTGAGAATCCAAATGATATTTCTATTTCTGATGTTGAAACACAATCTGGTAATGAACCTGAAACTGGTGATAATGCTAATGATAATGTTCATGATGATGCTCAACCTAGTAATGATAATGATATAGAAATTGAACCTGCTGTTGATCTTGATAACCCATAATCAAAGAATCAACGTTATGATAAGAAAGACTTTGTTGCTAGGAAACACGGTAAGGAAAGAGAGCTTTGGGTTCAGAAACCCATGCCTTTTCCTCCCAAACCATCCAAGAAAAAGGATGATGAGGATTTTGAGCGCTTTGCTGAAATGATTAGACCTATATTTTTGCACATCCGATTAACTGATATGCTCAAAACCAATCCTTATGCTAAGTACATGAAAGATATTATTACAAATAAAAGAAAGATACCGGAAGCTGAAATTTCCACCATGCTTGCTAATTATACTTTTAAGGGTGGAATACCAAAGAAACTTGGAGATGCAGGAGTACCCACTATACCATGCTCCATTAAAAGAAACTATGTTAAAACTGCTTTATGTGATCTTGGAGCCGGTGTTAGTGTTATGCCTCTCTCTTTATATCTTTGCAAATGGCTGATAAATCAACTGCTATACCTGTCGGTATTTGTGAGGATGTGCCTGTTGTAGTTGCAAACGTTACTATTTTAACGGACTTTGTTATTCTTGATATTCCCGAGGACGATAGTATGTCTATTATTGTTGGAAGACCATTTTTGAATACTGCAGGGGTTGTTATTGATTGCACTAAAGGCAATGTCACTTTTCATGTTAATGGTAATGAGCATACAATACACTTTCCGAGGAAACAACCTCAAGTTCATAGTATCAACTCTATTGGAAAAATTCCATCGATTATATTTGGAGGTTCTGAATTTCCTCTTCCTACTGTCAAGAAGAAATATGATATTCTTATTATTGGGGATGTGCATATCCCCGTTGAGGTAACATAGTGTTATTCGAAATTTCTCCGGTTCCATGTTATTCGGAATGAGTTCGTTAACAAGACTTGATCAACCTTGTTAGTGGATTCCTTTTGATGATCATGAGATGGATGAAACTAGAAGGCACAACCTTCTGTACCCTCCTTTTACTTTCTATTATTTATATTAAATAAAATAAAAATACTCCCTCCTTCCATCTATATAGGGCCTAATGCGTTTTTAAGACCGCCTTTGACTATTGATAAGATTAATAGTACATGACATGCACAATGTGAAAATTATATGACTGAAAGCTCCTTTCACACACGAATTTAATGGTGTGCTTTGTGTAAGTTGCATGTCATATAATATTGCTCTAGTATTTGGTCAAAGTTAGCCTCGAAAAATGCATTAGGCCCTATATAGATGGAAGGAGGGAGTAAGTATTTTCTGTCTGTTATCTGGATTATCCGTGCAATATAAAAATACCCCGAAAATAAAAGTTCTCCAAATGCCCTGAAATTTAAATATGATTTTTTCTAGAATATTTGAGAATATTTGGCACTGAGAACACAGCAAGGAGGTCATCCACCTGGCCACGAGGGTGGAGGGCACGCCCTACCCCCCTGGTGCGCCCCCTGCCTCGTGGGCCCACGGTGGCCCTCCTCCACTTACCCTTTCACCCATACACTCCTTCTTCCTCCCAGAAACACGAATATCCAGCTCAAACCCGAGTCCAAGTTCATTTTGCTGCCATTTTCGATCTCCTTTCTCAAAGCACCTTTCACAAAACTGTTTGGGGAGATTGTTCCTTGGTATGTGACTCCTCCATTGGACCAATTAGTTTTTGTTCTAGTGCTTTATTCATTGCAATTTTTTGCTGCTTAGGTGACCCTGTTCTTGAGCTTGCATGTCAAATTTATATAGTCAATAGTAGTTTTGATGCATGATATAGGCTCTAGGCGCTTGTAGGAGTAGTTGCTATCAATATTATTGAGTTTGGTTCACTTTTATTTTCAAGTTACTAAAAATTTCAGAATTTTTCAGAAAATAATGAAGAGACTTTTGAGGGGCTCATCGAGCCGAAGCTCGAAGGAAAAGGCACATAAGCCCGAATATAATCTGCCTCGCACCGTGGAGGTTCGGACGTGTGAATGGCCTTCCGATGATTTCTTGAGAGCAGCCGGGATTTATGAAGATTTTTATGAATTGGCTGAGAATGCAGGCCTCACCGCTTTCCTCCATGACCAACGTGATCAGTATCTCTTACTCACAAATATCTTTCTGCAAAACTTTCATTTCCATTCTAGGAGGTCACCACCTACGGTGGAGTTTTATTTACATGATGAGCATAAGGAGATGTCACTTTATGATTTTTGTCGGGTTTGTTTGGTCCCTTTCGAGGGCACGACAGAGGAACCACATCGCAGCAATGTGGATGGGTTTATTGATACCATCACTTTAGGGGAAACGAGGAAGGTTTCCGATGCACGAATCACTAGCATACATTTTCCTGTTTTACGCTACTTTGCAATATTTGCTAGTCGTTGCTTAATTGGTGGTGGAAACTGTGGAAACCTTAGTGTTCCTGATATTATTATTTTGTTCCACGGTTTATTCAGTGATAACTCTGTTAGTATGGGCGGTATTATTGCTAAACGGTTAAGTCTGAACCGTACAAAGGGCCCCATCTTTGGAGGCATCTATGCTTCACGCCTAGCTGCACATTTTAACATACCTATTAGGCATTATGAGAAGGAAGAAAAATCGTTGCCTCGTGTTTACTTAGATTATAAGAGTATGGTAGCACATGATTTTATTGTTAAGAATAGGGAAGGAGAGCTTAAATACAAATTGTTCTTTGATAAACATCATCCTGAGACTATTACCCTGCCTGCTCCTTCCTTGTTTGATTTATCTGCAGGCCAGTACCTTGTTCCATTAGAGGCTATTCATGCCTATCAGAACCCTACATCAGACACAGAGCCAGAGCCGGAACCACAAGTTGAGCCTCCACGACAGTCCAATTACCATTGGGATCCAGAGATGATTGCCAACCAGTGGCAATCAGAGTCTTCTTCTTCTCAGTACGACCCCAACTATTACTACGGATATCCGCCAGGCCGGCCGTGGCCATAGACCAACTTAGGCCAAAAGCCTAAGCTTGGGGGAGTACGTATTTCTCACCAACATTATATTCATGTTCACACACTCATTGCTAGATGTCGGTGCTCATACTTTTTCATTGTATCATCCATGCTAGTTTATTTTCCTTTTTATGCTTTCTTCTTGTGTGTTTAATAAACCTTAAGAAAAAACAAAAAAATTAGTTGTAGCTTTTAATTAGTTTAATTTCCATGCTTGTAGTAGTAATTAAAAAGAAAACCCAAAAAGATTTCATGTTCTTCTTTTGCTTGTTGGGAGCTTTCCCGTGTAAATAGTTTTATTTCTTTTCTTTTCTTTGGGGTCAATAGGAGAAGACCATGATTAAATTGTTGAAGTAGCTCTTATATGCATTATTGTTGATATGACAAAAGAGCACATATTGCCTTGTCTTCTCCTGTTTATTGAATGCTTGCAGATTCCATCTTAGTCCAATGCACGTGCATTATTATTATTATTCACATCATTCGGTCGTGCAAGTGAAAGGCAATTATGACGATATATGATGGACTGGCTGAGATGAGAAAAACTGGTATGAACTCGACCTCTCTTGTTTTTGTAAATATGATTAGTTCATCGTTCCTGATTCAGCCTATTATGAATAAACATGTTTGCAATGACAACTAGAGATCATAGTTTCTTGTGCCATGCTTGATTAGCTAGGAGCTTATAATGGTTTACCTTGCGTGCCAACATGCTATTAAAATGGTTGTGATGTGGTATGATAGGGTGGTATCCTCCTCTGAATGATTTAAGTGACTTGACTTGGCGCATGTTCACGCATGTTGTTGAAACAAAATCAACATAGCCTTCACGATATTTATGTTCATGGTGGATTATATCCTACTCATGCTTGCATTCGGTGTTGATTAATTTTAATGCATGTTCATGGCTGTTGTCGCTCTCTAGCTAGTCGCTTCCCAGTCTTTTGCTAGCCTTCACCTGTACTAAGCGGGAATACTGCTTGTGCATCCAACTCCATAAACCCCAAAGTTATTCCATATGAGTCCACCATACCTACCTATATAGGTATCTACCTGCCATTCCAAGTAAATTTGTATGTGCCAAACTCTAAACCTTCAAATAAATATCCTGTTTTGTATGCTGGAATAGCTCATGTATCAACTAGGGATGTCCGTATCTTCCATGTTAGGCGGGTTATTCTCAAGAGGAGTGGACTCCGCTCCTCACTCGCGAGAAAGTGGCTGGTCACCGGGATGCCCAGTCCCATGCTTTATGCAAACTAAATCAAAATAATTGCAAACAAAACTCCCCCTAGGACTCTTGATAGTTGGAGGCACTCGTTGCTTTGAGCAAGCCATGGATTGATGCTTGTTGGTGGAAGGGGGAGTATAAACTTTACCATTCTGTTTGGGAACCGCCTATAATGTGTGTAGCATGGAAGATATTGCCATCTCTTGGTTGTTATATTGACAATGAAAGTATACCGCTCAAAATATTATTCACCTCTATTTCAAAATCGAGCTCTGGCACCTCTACAAATCCCTGCTTCCCTCTGTGAAGGGCCTATCTATTTGCTTTCATGTTGAGTCATCATCCTCTTATTAAAAAGCACCAGTTGGAGAGCACCGCTGTCATTTGCATTCATTACTGTTAGTTTACATTGAGTATGACTTGACTGGATCTCTTTTACCATGAATTACAATGTCTAGTCAGTCTTTCATCTTTAAAGGTGCTCTGCATTTATGTTTTGCGGTCTCAAAAAGGGCTAGCGAGATACCATCTTGTTATATCATATTATGATTGTTTTGAGAAAGTGTTGTCATCCGAGATTTATTATTATTGCTCGCTAGTTGATTATGCCATTGATATGAGTAAACTTGAGACCTATGTGTTATTTGAATGCGGTTAGTTCATAATCTTTGCTGAAAACTTGAATGTTGGCTTTACATATTTACAACAAGAAGAGCAAACAGAGTTTGTAAAAGTTTTTCTTTATCTCTTTCAGTTTATCAACTGAATTGCTTGAGGTCAAGCAAAGGTTTAAGCTTGGGGGAGTTGATACGTATCCATCGTATCTACTTTTCCAAACACTTTTGCCCTTGTTTTGGACTCTAACTTGCATGATTTGAATGGAACTAACCCAGACTGACGTTGTTTTCAGCAGAATTGCCATGGTGTTATTTATGTGCAGAAACAAAAGTTCTCGGAATGACCTGAAACGTCACGGAACATCTTTTCAGAAATAATAAAAAATCCTTGCAAAAGATGAAGGCCAGGGGGCCCACCACCTGTCCACGAGGGTGGGGGGCGCTTGCCCCCCTAGGGCGCGCCCCCTACTTCGTGGGCCCCTGGAGCTCCTCCGACCTCAACTTCAACTCTATATATTTGGTTTCAGAGAGAAAAAAATCAGAGAGAAGGATTCATCACGTTTTACAATACGGAGCCACCGCCAAGCCCTAAAACCTCTCGGGAGGGCTGATCTGGAGTCCGTTTGGGGCTCCAGAGAGGGGAATCCATCGCCATCGTCATCATCAACCATCCTCCATCACCAATTTCATGATGCTCACCACCGTGTGTGAGTAATTCCATCGTAGGCTTGCTGGACGGTGATGGGTTGGATGACATCTATCATGTAATCGAGTTAGTTTTGTTAGGGTTTGATCCCTAGTATCCACTATGTTCTGAGATTGATGTTGCTACGACTTTGATATGCTTAATGCTTGTCACTAGGGCCCGAGTGCCATGATTTCAGATCTGAACCTATTATGTTTTCATCAATATATGAGAGTTCTTGATCCTATCTTGCAAGTCTACAGTCACCTATTATGTGTTATGATCCGTTAACCCCGAAGTGACAATAATCGGAATACTTATCGGTGATGACCATAGTTTGAGGAGTTCATGTATTCACTATGTGCTAATGCTTTGTTATGGTACTCTATTAAAAGGAGGCCTTAATATCCCTTAGTTTCCATTAGGACCCCGCTGCCACAGGAGGGTAGTACAAAAGATGTCATGCAAGTTCTTTTCCATAAGCACGTATGACTATATTCGGAATACATGCCTACATTACATTGATGAATTGGAGCTAGTTCTGTGTCACCCTAGGTTATGACTATTACATGATGAACCACATCCGGCATAATTCTCCATCACCGATCCATTGCCTACGAGCTTTCCATATATTGTTCTTTGCTTATTTACTTTTCCATTGCTCTTGCTATCATCACTACAAAATACCAAAAGCATTACTTTTGCTACCATTATCACTACTATCATATTACTTTGCTGCTAAACACTTTACTGCAGATATTAAGTTTCCAGGTGTGGTTGAATTGACAACTCAGCTGCTAATACTTGAGAATATTCTTTGGCTCCCCTTGTGTCGAATCAATAAATTTGGGTTGAATACTCTACCCTCGAAAACTGTTGCGATCCCCTATACTTGTGGGTTATCAATTTGCCAATCCTAAGAAACCTAATCATGTTTACAAACTTCACAAAGGTCTTTATGGTCTTAAACAAGCTCCTAGAGAGTGGTATAAATGCTTGACCAAGTTCCTTATTGAAAAAGGATTTGAAATTGGAAAAATAGATTCTACTCTTTTTACTAAAAGGGTTAATGGTGAATTATTTGTGTGCCAAATTTATGTTGATGATATAATATTTGGTTCAACTAACCCTCATTTTAGTGAGAAGTTTGGAAAGCTTATGTCGGAGAAGTTTGAGATGTCAATGATGAGTGAACTCAAATTCTTTCTTGGTTTGCAAATCAAGTAAACTAAGGAAGGTACCTTTGTTTCTCAAATAAAGTACACCAAGGACTTATTCAAGAAGTTCAACATGCAAGAAAGCAAATGTATGAAAACTCCCATGCCTACTAGTGGACATCTTGACTTGACCAAGGATGGCAAACCGGTTGACCAAAAGGTTTATCGCTCTATGATTGGCTCATTGTTATATCTATGTGCCTCCTGTCCCGATATCATGCTAAGTGTGTGCATGTGTGCACAATATCAAGCGGCCCCTAAAGAATGTCATCTTAAGGTTGTGAAAAGGATAGTGAGATACTTAATACATACACCAAATTTCGGCATTTGGTATCCTAAGAGGTCTTCTTTTGATCTTGTTGGCTACTCTGATTCGGACTATGCCGGAGACAAGGTTGATAGAAAGTCCACTTCAGGTACTTGTCAATTTCTTGGTAGATCTCTTGTGTCTTAGTCTTCCAAGAAACAAAACTCGGTATCCTTATCCACTGCCGAAGCGGAATACATTGCCGCTGGTTCATCACTACAAAAAGAATACACTTTCGTGATGATACGTGTTTGTCACAGTAGGTCGCTTTTTTGTCATGCATGTACATCCATGACAAATTTATGACAGAATCAAGATAGTCATACCTGTGCTGTCGTAGAAGTGTTCCATGAGATTACCAAAATTATCATCACAGAAGGGTCCACTTCCATGATGATAAATCGCGCGTCACAGAAGTGCTTTCGTCAAGGGTGACCGACACGTGGCATCCATCGTAACGGAACGCCGTTAAGCTATCGGGTCGGGTTTTGGATCCGATAACCCATTAACAGCCCCGACCAATGGGTAAGATAGGCGCCTATGATATGTCCACGTGTAAAATTCTTATTGGCCGGACGAAACACGTGTCAGCTCGTCAGTGGGTAAGATAGGCGCCTATGATATGTCGACATGTGGCACGGCCCAACAGTGGCCCATTTAGCTTACAAAGCCAGCCCGTTTGACTTGGTCAAAAGTTAACGGGCTGGCCCATGAAAAGCCTGTTAACGGTCTCTTCAAATAGCCCATTTTACGGCCCGTTAACTCACGGCGCGTTAGGCCCTAAAGGAAATCGGCCCAACAATGTCATGTGGGCCGTCGAATATAATACCAGCCCATTTCACTTTCGGCTCATGTATGGCCCACGACGTCTTTCGGCCCATATGAGGCCTTTGTATCTTTTGGCCCATTACAGGCCCACGGTGACTCTAGCCCATAATGAACAGTAATTTTCTTTATACCCGTTAACGACCCGTGATTTAGATGGGCCATTTCTAGCCCGTGTTAGCTTTTGGCCTATTGACGGCCCATACGTTCTTGGGCTCCTTTTCGGCCCTCGATCGGCCCATGTCAAGAGTCGGCCCATTACTGGCTTGCTCCACTAATGGGCCAAATTTGGCCCATGGCAAGAGTCGGCCCGTTACTAGCCTGTTACCCTAATGGGCCAAATTTGGCCCATGGCAAGAGTCGGCCCGTTTTTGGCTTGTTAACCCGTTGTGCCGTTTCCAGCCCGTCCTATATTCTGGCCCATTAATGACCCGTTATGCCTATGACAGAATTAAGCCTTTGCTGTCCTACGGCCTGTTAACGGCCTGTTACTGTGCTGGGCCGATACCAATTACGCCTGATTATGGCCCATGTAGACCCATTTATCCGACGGCCCGAGGCCCATCGATTACATGCCAATTTACCGACGGCCCGTAGGAGACCCATGGATCCTACGACCCGTATATGGCCCATGGTAGTTGCGGCCACTAGCAAACCAGGGGAAAAGGAGACTAGGAAATAAATAAGGCCGAAACTAATGCTAGGCTATTAAGGCGATTACACATATTACATCCACTCGGCATCAAATATCGCCACCAGTGCAAATATAGGGAACACCCTACACTATACAAAAATGGCTTGCTGTTTTCTGCAGGCGGTGGCTGCATTAAGAATAAATTTTGTATGACACCAAAACAAATTACAACTATATAACAAAAGGAAGGTTGGCATAAAACTTAACAGTCTAGCAGATAAATGCACCACCAGAAGTTCAGAAGCTCAGTTCATTTGACTTGACTGTTACATTTTCATGTTGTATTGTCCGATGGAGCACCATGACCCTCGCCTTCATTTCCCCTAGGCTCCTGAACAACATAGCAAATGTCTGATAGTCTGGTTTCAAAACCATGCATATATTGACGACATTGAGCAATGTTTCTCCTTGTTTCACAAAGGGTCTCTGTTAGGGAATGGACTTGTGTCTGGAGCGCAGATACAACATTGCTTTGAGCTTGCATATCTTGATCATGAAGCAGTTTGGACGATATTGCCTTAACAACCAACCCAGTATTATGCAGGAACGTGCTTTTGGCACTGTTAGTGGACAGGTACTGACCCACTGCAGCAAGAGCTGACATTGCGGTTATAGTTGCCTCGCCACCTTCAAAAGGTGGCGGTTCCACCATTTTTTCCATAGCTCGCTGAAAAGTTGAGGTTTTACATTAGTAGTACCAGAACAGAAGATATTAAGGAGGCAGCAAAACCAAACAAAATAGCTTTGGTCTATATACATAACTTATTCTGGAGAACCCATGTAAAATACTAGCTGTATTTTATTGCAAAGTACATAATAAAACCAGGTTCCAAACATATGACCATGTACCATCGCTAATATATTGTCTATTTCTTCACATTGTATTGAGGGCTAAGGATAAACAGACGAAGTTTATAATACGGTAAGCATAGTATGACGTCATTCATATCACAAAACAACTGAGAACAGACAAACAGGCAATTGTAACATTGTGTGGGAAAGTCCAGCAGGGAACTAGATTACGGGCAAGATCAAAGGAACATCACTCCTCTCTTTTAAACCCTGTAAGGTGCAATGATACGCTAAGACAATTGTGTATAAAATTGAAAAGAGTAATAGACATTGGCTGCAAACCATGCAGTTCAAGGCACAAGTCAGAGTAAGTAGTAGTTAAAAGGCATGAGGATTAAGGACTTACAACAGCGGCTTTGACTGGTGTAGTCATGCCCTTCTTCTTGCTGGTGTGACAGTCCTTGAAGATTTCCACAGCATTTGGTTTAGGTACTTTTTGGTCCTTGCGGGCTTTCCTCTGCATTTGGAACAAGTCAATATGGATCTGATAATATGGTATAGCAAAAAGAGTGAAACAGCAACTAATTACAAGAGCCTCGCAGTGTGCAATATAGCTATGAGATCATGTCGTCTGTTGGAATTTCACTTTCGACGGTTGGCCTTGTTCTTTGAACAGTTCACCTACAAGAAGATAGATTTGTGTGGCACATGCGTAAATAGGACTTCAACATGTGATCTGATGACATATATATAATGTACCTGATACTTTGGGTCGGACCAGTGTTTAACGAGGCCTCTCCAGTCTTCATCAGATATATTTTCCACTGGAGATGTTTGGGCAAGTTCATTGTTAGCCTTGCCTTCAAAGTGAGTTTTCCTCAAGTTATACCGATACTGTCGCAAAGCAGACTTGAAAACATGGGTGCAAGCTTGTCTGGTTGCATCATCTTGGCTATCCAACTTGAACCTCATCTGTTGAAAATTATGGGAGTCTCATTATAAGCAACCTAGAAAGTATTGGACAGAGCAAGACGATATTACTAGTTTCCATACATAACCATACTTAAAGATAAATGGTCGAGGAAGATGTTTAACTGGGTTTCGTCTTTTTCATTCCTGTACTGAATCCATGTTGGGAGGATACGTACATGACACCTAACAGCAAACGCTGCCTCTGATACTAACTTGGCTGACTCTGTAGCATCACGTGGCCTTTTTAAACCTGCCTCAAAATGGATATCCATTCTTCCTCCTCTAGATTTAGTTAGCCTATCGAGCATTATCCCTGATTCTTGTTTCCTCTTGCGCCTAGGTGCTAGTCCAACAACAAACATAGGAAGTGTTAGTGTACATCAAACTGTGAGACTACATATAAAGAAGCATGCAACTATAACTTGACTCCAACAACTACCTTCTTACTGTTGAAGCTCACAAGGTTCATCTAATATTGCCAACTCGTCTTGTGTCAAGAGTGCTTGGGAAGTAGTGTCAGGTGGCAAGGGAGCTTGGGAACGTGCTGCTAGCTCAGTTGACGCACGAGTACGTCATGCAGCTGGTAGTACTGTAGTAGGTGTTGTAAGAACTAGGGCTGTCTCTGCTTGTTTGGTGGCAGCTATTTGTTTCTATTTGTCTTTTTTTGCACCCCGTGTAGCATGGGATGCCGTGTTTGTAGAATTTTCTGCTGGACTTTGACCTTCTATTGCACCATCAGTACCAGCAGAATCTGCAGGATTCATCCGCTTCTCATTCCCTGCCATTCTATGTTTCTTCCTCTTTCTCTGTGCCATGTTAAGTCAAGCTGACAAGAAAAATGAATAACAGTTTAGTTCTTCAGAACAAATTGATGAGTGATGCAGACGAACTGACCTTTGATGTTAGACAACCACATGATAGGAGGATGTAATATGTATGAAAAATAGGACGGAACAGATAACCAGAACTATGATGTGTAAACTAAGAAGAAGACATTTCACCAAATTAGAAGCAATGCAATGGAAGGTAGACACCATATGAAAGATGCTACAAATATCGCCTCTGCCAAGTTAACAGTGTCTCATCATAAATGGTGTTTAAACAAATGTGAAGCAGTACAAGAAATAAATCATATGCAAGATGCAAACAACATCACACTACCATGTTAGAGGTCTCTCGTCATTAGTGCCATTGCATATTCACAGCATTGCATATTCAAAGCTTATGATGTGTAAACTAAGGAGAATGCATTTCAACAAATTAGAAGCAATGAAAGCTAGACACCATATGAAAGATGCAACGAATATCACTCTACCAAGTTCAAACTGTCTCGTCATAAGTGCCATTTCAACAAATTAGTAATACTAGTCGTGAACCCGTGCATTCGCACGGGCGAAAGATATCATAATCTTTTGCACAGTTTGCATACAATATATGAGGAGGAGAATGAAGACTTTGATTTAGGTAAACTTTCATGTTTCAAACATTGATATAATAATGGAATAACGTATGAACACCAAATTAAGCAAGAAAAAACAGAATATGCTACATCATTTAATAATATACACATAGAAACATAAATCAGCCAAATTTTGTCGACCTTGGATGAATCATTGGTAGATTATTCATTGACGACCTTGGAGCATATAAGCCGGCCTAATTTTGTCTCTATAATTTATAATTCTGTTGTTATAAATCAATAATAAATTTGTAAATATTGAATCGACTTAGGATTCTTGCTTGTATAATTTATGCCAATATACATTCTCGCAAGAAACCTATAAATATTATAAAGTTGTACCGGCTAAAATAAGTAAAGTGTCGCGTATGTAGAAAGATAAATCACTCTTACTTTCTTCTTGGACTTATTATATCTTGAACTACCATTGTATGAACAAAAAACAGATTTTTTTTGGTTGTATTAATTATTAACAACTTGAAGGAACACGGAAGATTCATAATTGAATGGTCAATGTATGTATCAAATCTGTAATTTAATATTATAGGAGTAAGTCATAATTGATTACCAGCTTGTGCTGCATGTAAAAATTACCTTTTCTTCAATGGTTTTCCCTAACTGCTGCTGAACATGTACCCTGTACAAATACCTTAAAACTATTGCTATCTCGTTATTAGGTACAACTTTAGTTTTTGCAGCAAGTATTTTTTTAGAAGAAGCTAGAAATTAAAATCTTCATACATATTCTAACATAGAAGATGATTTAGGAAGTTTGATGTCGTACTTCTCTTGTGCAATGATTGCAAATCATACTTAGGTAGATTGCACGGATGAAATTCGTTTCATTAGATTAATCTGGCATGAAAAAAATTCAGAATATTTTTTAATTTCTTGTATTTGCATGTTCACACAAAAAGTAGTTATCAATGCTACATATTAGAAAAAAATGTTACAAAATTCTAAAAATATTGGGACTCATATATTTCTACTTTAATCAGCAATCTTGGTTTTTTTTCCTTTTTCTAGTAGATAAGGAGAATCTTACTAAGTGCATATCATGTGTTGATTTATAGCTGCCTTATAGTAGAGACGATGATCCAGAGAGCTGGCCAAGTGTAGGCTGCAGAATCTTAAGAAGGGTCTCCTCGCTCTAGCATCACTGTGACAAATTTGTACCTGATGATACTTGAGTTATTGTACACACTCCTTTTACGGGAAATACATATAGATATAAATGGTAGTTATAAAATCCAAGATGACTACATACCTCAACATGCGTGTATATATATATATATATATATCTATATGCATGCATGTCATAGTTAATGGAGTTGATGTAGATAGCACCTTTTTCATAGAGAAGATTTAGATGACACCTGTGAGTGAGGCGCTGAGATGATTTCAATGTGGTAATTCTTTTTACGATATGCTAAGAGTCCTTTACTCTACTGGAATAATTGAGCATCTCAATTTGCCTGTTGGAGTGGACTGAGCAAGTTCTTGCACTCGCCGGCCTTGCAATGCGGTTTGTAGAACGACGCTCACATCAGCATCACTTGGAATATGCCACCGTGCGAATGTCCTTGTAGAACGCACACATAATTAAGCATCATCTTGAACATGGCCTCATCGCCAAGATGTGGTGGCCGGAGGTCAGACTCCTTTTCTAATAAAAATCTTGAACATAGCCTTGTACGTATTTTGAATTTCCTATACCATGTGGCCTCGACAGCCATGACATAATGGTACTGCCTCATGATGCCTAAGCATCTAGGAAACCATTCATGGACGTGCTTTAAAGGGGGTAATCGGAATAACCAAGGACTGCAAAAGTCCAAACCTGCGAGTCAAACTCAGTTAAGAAAATAATCAAAGATTTTGACACAAACATATACTACAACGTCATATTGGTTCCTCAAGGAACCCTTTAAACATAATGTTTTCTTACACATCGGCGCACAATTTTAAGCATGCTCCTTTATGATTTTCTTTGTAGGCTTTAATATGTTTGTTCAAAAATAGCAAATGATACAATCCATGATATCCAGAGAAAAATACCTGCTTGCTTTAATCTTAATGTAATTGTTGCCAAATGGAAAATAGGCTAAGCAGTAATCTTTTGTTACTAAAAACTACAACGCTAGCTTCAGATTTCTGTCGTAATTTGCAAACGACCATAAATCAGAATTGAAAAAAAATGTACCATTGGTAAGCTTCCTACAAACACTACTACTTTAGCCATTGGTATAAATTGAGATTTGGAACTGTCTAATCACAGTTTTACATGTATCTTTACAGGGTGAGACATACAGTCTCTAGATCACTACTTAGCGTGAATCTCTCCAACTCATCTATCTGTTCTACTACTGAATAATTAGGGTTTACCTTTGCAATGTGGAATCACACTTCTATGGGCCCTCACCTATTTTCGACAAAGTACATGAATTCTCCTTCCTGCCCTATATTTGTCTCTCCTCCCATTAGCTCCTACATGCCTCAATCTCTTTCAGTTTGCTGTGCTTCCTTCTCTCCTCCAATTAGATTCTCCTTTGAGCAATATGTGCTGTTTGTTTTCTTGAGTTGCTCCTGGTTGTTTCCTTCTCTGTAATTCTGGTCTCCCTCTTTCTCTGATTGGTGGCCAGGAAATCTCCATGCATCGGCAGCAAGCAGATCACAATCATCTTCTAAACACATTGGTCGTTTCCTTCTTTCTACTTCATATCTCTTTCTCTGATTGGTGGCTTGAAGATCTCCATGCATATGCAGCAAGCAGGGCACAATCTGCCTGAAAACAAAGGGAGCAGTGTGTACATGCAATGTCTACAGCTGCAACGGCAACACCATCCTTTCAGAACTAGAGCTCGCAACGTTGGTGAGGAACGGCGCAGTGGTGACCTGCTGCAGCTTTCAACGGCGGTGAGCAATGTCGGATTTCGGGTTCCGGCAGACCCTTGAGGTTCGAACACTGGGGTGCGCGCGGAGATTTCGCCTTCTACCTACCTGCACCCCTCCGCCTCACTAAGATCTAAGCTATGGAAAGAACAGCACAAGAGACACAGAGTTTATACTGGTTTGGGCCACCGTTGTGGTGTAATACCCTACTCCAGTGTGTGGTGTGGTGGATTGCCTCTTGGGCTGATGATGATGAGCAATACAAGGTAGAACAGCCTCGCGAGGGTCTGTTCTTGGATGAGGGGATGAACTGCTAGGAGGAGTTCAGTCACCCTTCTCTCTCTCTCTCTTCTCGATTCTCCCTCCAATTTCGATTTCGATCTCTCTACCCTGTGGGTGGCTAGTCCTATTTATAGGCAAAGGCCCTGGGGCTCTTCCAAAATATTGAGTGGGAAGGGCACCAACAATTGGCCATTTTGAAGGGGAACATCTGGTACACTTATCCTGACTAAAGTTGGTCCTCGCCTACCAAAGGTTCTAGTGGTGATGCTGGCTTGGGCTCCACAATGACTTCCTCCCTGCCGTTGGACTAATCTTGGTCTCGTTGCACCGAAACGGGTGCCTTTGCTTGATGCTCTCGCCTGCGCTTGCTCCCTTTGCACCAAAGAGGAAAGGAGGACAATGCGCGGGCTGGCGCCCGCCTGGCACCCTTGGTCATCATGGCTTGCGTCACGGGCACCTCGTGAGGTAACCCTCCTTGATCTCTCCGCCTCCTCGCGAGCCAGCCTGATGAGGCCGTGCCTGAGGAAGCTCTGTGTCGTCCGCCCCGCGAGGCTTGGCCCCTCGCGAGGGTCTTGGGTCTGTGTTGATGAAGATAGGCCGTGCTGGGCCCCCTTTTGAGCCACGCCGCAGGCCGCAGGCAGGCAAGTCTGGGGACCCCCGTTCCCAGAACGCCGACAGTAGCCCCCGGGCCCAAGGCGCGCCCGGACTTGGGCGTGCAGGGAGGCGAAAGGGCAAGGGCGAAGCGCCGCGGGCCCTAACAGCCTGCGGCCCTGGGTGCCGCGTGGCGGTTGATTGGACGTGGGCGTCTCCACTTCCCCACGGCGCCTCGGCAACTGCACGGATTGGACAAGTCCCTGCATGCAAAGCGGGTCATGATTACCTGCGATCGTGGAGGTCGGCGGTTGGCCTTCGCCGGCCATAAGTACAGAACGGCGCGCGCCCTTCCAGTCCATCCCTTCTTGCTTCTCCTTTTTCCCGGTACTTGCTCCGTCTTGCTGCGATGGCTCCGATCCGCCGGTTCTTGGTGGCAGAGAAGGGGAAGGCTCCCCAAGAGGAACCAGACCCGCTCCCGCCAAAGAAATGGCTCGCCCTCCGTGGCCGGGACGAGGGGGCCCATCAGGTGGTGTCGAGGCCCTGGTGTGAGCGGCCACCGCCGGGGTTCCCGCTTCCCTTGTACGCCCACATCGAGGGCTCTGAAGGAGTCGATGCCGATCGCCACGGGCGGCGCCGCCGTCGGCGCTGACGGGTCACGAAGGTGTGGGTCGTCCCCCCCTGGGGTCCACACCGAGGGCTCCTGCCGAGAGTTCGTGCTCCACGCTGCCATGCCTCCTCAGTCTTGGATTCACCTTCCTCCCTTCTTCGCCTCCATCATCCCGCAGGGAGAACTCCTGGAGCTTTGGCTGCAGCACACCGGCTGCAGCACCCTCGCGACCAAGCCAGAGGTCGCGGTCGTTGCCCCGGGCGAGGTCTTCATGACTCGAGGCTAGAGCGAAATCGCCCGGGTTTGCAGGATAAGAGGCTCCTTCGCGATCCACTTGGAGTACGACGGTGCTTCGGTGATGTTCTTCAAGGCCTTCGATGCGAACGGGCGCCGGCTGGAGTGCTGCCCTGGGAGAGGTGGTTAGGACCCTGCTACGGCAAGGACTGGGCCCGCCGACCGCTCCCTTGGCGGCTCCTCAGGCGGCGGAGGCGCCGGAGTTTCCAGCGACTCCGGCGAGCTCTTCGCGACTCTGGAGACGAGCGACGACAGCTACGAGCCCCCGAGCCGGCGCCGCTCCTGGAGCAGGGCGGGCTCGTCAGGCCGTCGCCGACTCTGATCTGGCTGGGGTTGGCGCCGGTGCTTGACGGCCCACTGTTGATGATGGCGTCTTTTGCAGGGGCGCGTGTCGCTAGCGTCCTTCTAGGATCTGTTCCCTGCGAGGAATCAAAGACGCGTCCCATGGGGGCTTGTAAGGTGCCTATGATCCTGTTTTGTTAATATAACCCTTGTTGTAGAATCGTGCGAGTTGCTCATTCCGTCTTAGCTCAGTTCTCCCTTTCGAACCTCACGAGGGCTTGGTGCTCTGCGCCGACAGGTCCCAGTCCCAAGGCGGCTTCAGCCGTCGCTGGTATGCCAGGTCGCGATGCCGTGGTCAAGGCCAGGAGGTGAGCGACCCGGGGTCTGGTAAGAGCCCCTGAGTCGCGATGCTCAGGAGGTCCCCTTTGGCGCTCAAGCAGCCGTCGTTCGGTGAGAAAGGAGAGCGACATCGCTAACACGGGATTGCATTAGGTGCGGGGATGGTGCCACGGTAGATGGTGCTTCCGGGTGGTGACTTATCTTGAGAATCAGGGACCGCTCTCTGGTGTGTCGCCGGGTCCGTGCATCGGCAGGCATGAGGTTGCTCGGCGAGGTCCTCGTGTGTCCCTCCCCTCTCGCCTTTGCTCCCCTTTCTGCTCTACGTCCTCGGGTCCCGGCCCTCGAGCGAGTCTCAGCCGTCACTGGTATGCCAGGTCGCGATACCGTGGACAAGGCCAGAGGGTGAGGGCTGGAGAGCCAGTAGGAGCCCTGAGTCGTGATGCTCAGGCACCCCCCCTTTAACGTGCAAGCGGTTCGCGCGGATGAGAGTGAAGGAGACACCGCAAGGGCCTCGCCTGACGCAGCTCCTTTAGGAGATCCTGTAGACCCATCATAGAAAGAACGAGGGGTTGCCATGACAATTGACAGTCAGCCATTGGTTGCTTCCGTGGGGTGATGAGGCACTGTAGGCTTGACGAGGTGGCGCCATGCGGGGCTGCCACGGCCAGAGCTCAGCCATTCAGGTTTGTCGGCGTTGCAGGGACGGACCCATGCGCAAGCGTCGTGCCATTTGGGAGCAGCTCCGTCAGTTGGCGTCAGTTGAGCGGGCAACTAGGTCAAACACATTAGCCGCGAAGGAGTGGATTCATTCAAATAGATGCTGGGAAGGCGGACATCACTGGGTCAGGCCCGAGCGACTTGGGGATGATGCAGCCCGTGGGGGGCGCTCCCAGCTGGAAATGAAACTTGAAAGATGTCACCTGATGATGTTGAGGACGAAGGAGTGTTAGTGTAGCAGACTCGGTGGGCTGCGGAAGCCGATCCTCACGAGCCCCCAGGCCCAGGGGCCTCGGGAGGCTCCGGAGGCACTGGTGGCTCCTCGCGGACCATCTCCATCTCTGCCAGGCCTGCGGAATGCCTGGCCTCTTGAGCCTCCATGATGCTCCTCATGAGGTGCTGGTACGTGGCAGTCGCGTTGGGCAGCCCACCATCCTCGCCTGGATGGGGAGCCACAGGTGGTAGGCGGCGGCCGCCTTTCATGACTCTTGACTCTTGTAGCTCCTGGATGGCCTTGCTGACGAACTCCTGAGGGTCTGGCCCTCCTTGCCTTACTCCTTCTTGAGGGAAACGTGCTTTGAAACACGCCTCCATGTGGTGCCCAAGCGCCTCCCTCGTGACCTTAGCCAGGTCGGTGGCCCTCCAGGGGAGAGCCCCCGAGCCTTTCCTGAGGAGGGCGCTGGGCGTGCTTTCCTATGCGATGGAAGGAGGTTCCCCCTAGGTAGGCGCGGGCCCTGAGGGGCCTGCCTCCTGAGGGGCTGGGCCGGACGATGTCTTCTTCTTCTTGGGGGCGGTCTCGGGAAGCCTCCTGCTTCCGCGATCCGGGTCTTCCAGTGGTGCATCCTGAAAGGCTCGTTCCAGGGAACACACCGTGTCCTTCTCTTCACAGGGCACCGTGATGACTCCGCCACTCCCTGGCATCTTGAGGACGTTGTAGCCGTGGTGAGTTACGGCCATGAACTTGGCCAGCGTTGGGTACCCAAGGATGGCGTTGTACGGCAGGCGAATGTGAGCGACGTCGAAGTCGATGAGCTCGGTGCGGTAGTTGTCGCGTGCCCCGAAGGTGACAGGGAGGCGGACCTGCCCAATCGGGACCGTGGAGCCCTCGGTGACTCCGGAGAAAGGCTTGGTTGGTTGAAGGTGGTTGTAGGGCACTTGGAGATTGTTGAATGTTTCCATGGACAGGACGTTGAGACCTGCCCCGCCATCGATGAGGGTCCTGGTGACCACCACGTTGCTGATGATTGGGGAACAAAGCATCGGGAGGACTCCGGCTGTGGCCGCACACTTGAGCTGATCTGCTGAGTTGAACATGATGGCGCACACCGACCACCTGAGAGGGCGCGTGGCTTCGAGCTTGGGGAGGACAGCATTTGCTTTGCGGGCGAACTGCTTGAAGATGCACTGAGAGGCTGGGGCTTGAGCCCCGCCTAGGATGCAGGCGATCGCGCGCGGTTCCTGGAAGCTCCCAGCCCCCTCGTCCTGATGGCGGTCCTCATTTCTCCTTGGCTGCGGCAGCAGCGGAGGGAGGCCTGTGTTGCCTTGCGGGCGATCCTCGCGAGGCTGATCCCTCCAGTCTCCCTTGCGAGGCGGGTCTTGCCAGCGATCCTCGCGGGGTCGATCGCGCCACCCTTGGCGCGGGCAGCGGTCTTCCCAGCGTCTTGCGTTCCTTCCTCCTCCTCGACCGTAGCCCCGGTCATCGCGGTCGGGGCGACGGCCGATCCTTCCTTCTCGCACGGCTCGGAGCTCTTGACATTCATTGGTGTTGTGGGTGTGGAGGTCATGGTACACACAGTACGGACTGCCCTTGGAAGATTCGGGCTGATCTCTTCCCCGTTTGGTGTCTGGTTCTGCCGCGAGCACAACAGCCCCCTTGCGCTTCACATCCTTGGCCTTGGGCTTCTTCTCTTCTGGGTCGGCGGCAGGTAGCTCGAGGAGGGAGATACGCCCTTCCTCAGCCCTGGCGCACTTGGTTGCCAAGTTGAACAACTCCAAGGAAGTGCACAGGTCTTCATGCATCGCCAGCTCCTCCTTCATCTTGACATCGCGCACGCCGTCGGAGAAGGCTGAGATGATAGCCTCCTCGGTCACCTTGGGAATCTTGAGGCGTGCGTTGTTGAAGTGCTGGATGTACTTCTGCAGGGTCTCTCTGGGTTGTTGCTTGATGTGGCGCATGTCGCTCATGGCGGGTGGCCGGTCGTGAGTACCTTGGAAGTTGGCGATGAAGCGGGTGCGCATCTCGTCCCAAGAGGAGATCGTGCCTGGAGCCAGGTTCAGGAGCCAGGTGCGGGCCCCGTCCTTGAGCGCCATGGGAAACCAGTTTGCCATGACCTTCTCGTCTCCGTTGGTAGCTTCGATGCCCAGCTCATAGATCTGGAGGAACTCCACAGGGTCAGCCGTGCTGTCGTAACGAGGAGGCGGGTCTGGCTTGAACTTGCCGGGCGACGCGACGCTACGTAGCTCGGTGGTGAAGGCACGGCAGCCTGCTGTGGCCACGGGAGCCCTTGGGTGACGGCGAGCTTGGTCTTGCATGTCCCCACGCACTGCAGCTGGGAGCAGCGCGGGGTCTTGACGTGCGGGAGCAGGAGCATGATCGCGACGTGCTGGAGCAGGGAGCGCCCGGGCAGCTTCTTGCGGGCGAGGTACTTCTTGGCAGCTCTGCTCTTGCCGCGCTGGCACCTAACGGAGCGGGTTCCGCCCAGGGGCCATGCGCCTTGGAGCCACGGCGCCTTCTTGAGGAGGAGGCGGATGGGGCGCCCCCGGAGCATCGTCGCCCGCGCGGGGCGGGGTGCGGTGCAGTGGAACGGACGACGCAGGAGAGCCCCCTGCGGCGCAAACGAGCTCGGCGACGCAGTCGAGCTATTCTTCATAGACATCGTCGACGGGACGGTAGTGCAGGAGCTCGTTTGCCGCGATGAGCGCAGCTCGAGCCTACATGGGTGCGCGGAGCGCGCGGGACGAAGAACCAGCTAGGGTGAGCGAGGGAGTAGCGGTGCGGCCGTCTTGCCGCACGGACGGATGCTGAGACGATGCTTGCTGCTCGTTCCCCGCCGGGCCGGTGGCGGCATTGACGGCATGTGACGGGGAACGACAAGGAAGTCCGCCGACAGGAGCCGTCTGGGCGACGCGGGAAGCAAGAGCAGCCCGGCGCTCGGCGCGGGCCCGACGGGCGTCAGACATGGACGTGATGGTCGGAGGAGAACGGGGTGGTGGAAGACGAATTCCGGCGCACCCCTACCTGGCGCGCCAAATGTCGGATTTCGGGTTCCGGCAGACCCTTGAGGTTCGAACACTGAGGTGCGCGCAGAGATTTCGCCTTCTACCTACCTGCACCCCTCCGCCTCACTAAGATCTAAGCTATGGAAAGAACAGCACAAGAGACACAGGGTTTATACTGGTTCGGGCCACCGTTGTGGTGTAATACCCTACTCCAGTGTGTGGTGTGGTGGATTGCCTCTTGGGCTGATGATGATGAGCAATACAAGGAAGAACAGCCTCGCGAGGGTCTGTTCTTGGCTGAGGGGATGAACTGCTAGGAGGAGTTCAGTCACCCTTCTCTCTCTCTCTCTCTCTCTCTCTCTCTCTCTTCTCGATTCTCCCTCCGATTTCGATTTCGATCTCTCTACCCTGTGGGTGGCTAGTCCTATTTATAGGCAAAGGCCCTGGGCCTCTTCCAAATATTGAGCGGGAAGGGCGCCAACAATTGGCCATTTTGAAGGGGAACATCTGGTACACTTATCCTGACTAAAGTTGGTCCTCGCCTGCCAAAGGCTCTGGTGGTGACGCTGGCTTGGGCTCCACAATGACTTCCTCCCTGCCGTTGGACTGGTCTTGGTCTCGTTGCACCGAAACGGGTGCCTTTGCTTGATCCTCTTGCCTGCGCTTGCTCCCTTTGCACCAAAGAGGAAAGGAGGACACTGCGCGGGCTGGCGCCCGCCTGGTACCCTTGGTGGTCATGGCTTGCATCACGAGCACCTCGTGAGGTACCCCTCCTTGATCTCTCCGCCTCCTCGCGAGCCAGCCTGATGAGGTCGTGCCTGAGGAAGCTCCGTGTCGTCCGCCCCGCGAGGCTTGGCCCCTCGCGAGGGTCTTGGGTCTGTGTTGATGAAGATGGGCCGTGCTAGGCCCCCTTTTGAGACATGCCGCAGGCCGCAGGTACGCAAGTCTGGGGACCCCCGTTCCGAGAATGCCGACAAGCAATGAATCCATGTGTTCGATGAGTGGCCATATCATCATAAGTTGGTGTCTTATACACACAACAGGATGTCCGGATGCAGCGGTTACACCATCGTTCGATTAGCGGAGCTCACAGCGGTAGAACTTGACATCGGCGATCATCTGCTCTTCAATCTAAATTTTCTCAGACAAAGAGCAAGAGATGCAAAGAAAGAGGCCGATGGCACCAGAAGGCCGAGGCCAAGCCAGCCCTAACCTATATGCCCTGGTGCAATACAAATCGATCGGGAGAAGTGATCTGCCGCCTGATCTAACTCGGGGCTAGTAGAGAATAGAGGAAGAAGGAGATGCCAGCCACGAAGGTAAACCATGGAGGTTATGCCCAATGCATTGGGATTTGTTTTTAAGAGAGTCCATGCACTCTACGGTTTGCAGGTCAATGTAAAGCACGGAGATTATGCCCAATGCATTGGGATTTGTTTTTAGGAGAGTCCATGCACTGTACGGTTTGCATGTCATAATTCTAGGGAGATATTGTAACATGTAGATGGGGCTCATTTGTTAACATGTAGATGGGGCTCATTTTTTAACGTGTAGATGGGGCTCATTTGTTTTTTTTCTATGGAACTTTTGTAACGTGTAGATGGGTTAACCGAGAGAAAGAAAGAGTCGTGACAGATTGGGAGAGAGGTAGAGCACATCTGTTTTTTTTCTTGCCTAAAAAATCTATTTTTTTCTAGGGAATTTTTGTAACGTAAGAGTTTCTAGGATTGATCTCAACCATAATAACTCGGCCCCACCAGATTAACGGCTCCTAATTACTGATTAACGTGGGAATTTCTAGGGAGTGCCTAATTAGTATAGGTATAGACAAGCTAGAAAAGAATGTGAGATATAACCTATATCACACTCCGAAGTCAAACGTGTCTTATGATAAGTGATTGTTGCAGGTTACACAACAGTAGTAATTTGATGTAAGAACATGGTGTGATAGACAGATATTGTATGTTCTAGAAACAGGAACACGTGTCTTATTCAAGTATAATGTGTAAAGTAAGCAGATGGAATTCAACAAAATTAGAAGCAATACAAGCTAGACATCACACATAACATGCAACCACATATAACAATGCCAAGCTAGAGGGAGCACCGGTGATGCTGCACTAGGGGAGACGTGCTCATCATAAACACAACTTTGTTGAGTGTCTATGCATGTGTTGTCTTGGAAATCATCTTGGGGGTGTGGAGGAGTAGAAACTGTAGAGGCCCTCCGTTCGGAAGGAGCACCTTTATCCGCTGCCTTGCTAACTTCCTTCCGCTTTATTGATTTTGAATTGTCAAGTAAAACCGACAAGAAAAAGCAATAAAATTCTCTCTTTAGAACTCATTCATGCATGAAAATCACTACTTTGTTGTAAGGCAAACACATGATACCAGGATGGAATGTGTACGAAAAATAGAACGACATGGCATGTTCACAACTGTTTGTGTAAACTAAGCAGAAACCATTCCAGAAAATAATAAGCAATGCAAGCTAGACACCACATGAAAGATGCAACCAATATGACTCTGCCAAGTTAAAAGCGTCCCATCATAAATGGAATTTCAACAAATTAGAAGCAGCGCATGCTATAAATCATATGAAAGATGCAACTAATATCGCACTGCATATACTAAAGGTGTCTCGTCATGTTGATTGATGCGGGATACAAAAAAACAACAGTTTTATGTGAGGACATGCTTAATAGACAGATGTACTATGTACTAAATACAGGAAGGCATGTCACATTAACAGGTATAATGTATAAGCTCAGCAGACTAGCACATGCAGTTTAACCAGATTGGAAGAATTACAATCTAGACACCATATGCAACATGCAACCACATATCACGCTGCCAAGTTAGAGCAAGCACCTGCGATGCTAGTGTAGGGGAAATGGTGTAATCAACTACAGAGCTACGTTCACTATCTTCATCTAGCATTTCTGTTTCTTGAGAATCATGTCGGGAGGCTGACGCTGCATTCTTTAAATGAGGAGTAGTCCCCTTGCCTGCCTGCCTCGTCATAAGTGATTGATGAGGGATACACAAGAACATTAGTTTGATGTAAGAACATGGTTAATACACAGATGTACTAGTATGTACCAAAAACAGAAAGGCATGTCATATTCAAAGGTATAATGTGTAAGCTAAGTAGATGCAATTTAACCAAATTGGAAGCAATACAAGCTAGACATCCGGCTGGAGTGGTGAGCATGATCATCTAGGACCTGAGAGCCTGGTGGGAGGCGGGCTGCTTCGCCACCATCGCAGCTTTTTAGTTGGCTTCCAGGTGATGCCTATCTTTGTTGGGCTTGTCACTGGCTCGGCCAGTGCCCTGACTAGCTATTTGTCTTCTGGTGCTCACGGGATGGTGGTTCATGTAAAAAAATCTTTCCTTATCTTACTGACTTCGGCCTTTCGAATACAAGCTAGACACCATATGGAACATGCAACCACATATGACACCGCGAAGTTAAAGCAAGCACCTGGGATGGTGGTTCATTGCGAGCGAGGTCATCAACTCCAGAGCTATGTTCCCCGTCTCCATCTGCTGACACTACACCCTTTAAAGTGTTGAAACGTGTCTTGCCTAGCCGCACACCAAACTAGACCGACTTCTCTCTTTTCTTTTTGGCTTCTCTCATGGCAGCAGAGTCTGAAATACCCTTGCATAAAAACACAACAGTGAGAGTAAGGGTGAAGTGTGTGCAGAACTAGTGCACTGTAAAAGTAGCAGATAGCAGGTGGCTGAAAAAAATAAATGACATGAGACATATGATAGCTCTACAACATTGCATGGCAAACAAAATTAGATTCTACTCTGTATGATTTTGTAATATATGAGCACAGGACATGCAGGTACTCCTCCAGCACACCACCACATGTGGTCATATCTAAGATAACAGTCGATTGAAAATAAATAGGTCAGTCAATTTTTTAATGAACCGTCCGATCTATAAGGAACGGGCACATGGCCTTCATCTACGTTCCGCCAGTCATTGTTGACGATATTTCTCGAACCGCCAGGGACCACCGGCCCAGACCCCTGCCTCCGCCGCCACGCCCTCCCAACGACCTCACACCACCGCCGTGCTTGGCAGCGCCCCCAGGCCATCCCTTTAATCCCGGCCGACCTCCAGATCGGGCGCCAGTAGCTCTAGGCCGCACACGCCCCTAAGATAAACACCAAGGCGCTGCTTCCCCGGCGTAATAGGCATACTAGCGCCTGTTACGCCGGGGAATGCTTCCGTTAATTGGGAATCAAGTGGCCAGAAATTGAAATTCAGGGGGGCGACGGACCTCTAGCTAAGGTGAAATAGTATATGAGGAGAAACCTTGTGCATCGCGAGTTACTAGGAACATCTAGTATCAAGAAGAAGCGGTCAACTAGTGTCTTCTGTGGGATGAATACCGTGCAAGCAGAGACGTAAGATTTGCACGAATAAGGGAAGAGGAGTACCTTTTTCGGTTGCCGGTGTGGTCACCTCCACAAGTCGCGCCGATTTTCTTCTTTTTACCGGGGAAACCGATGTTCTGGAGGGTGCAGGCTTGGACGAACCCATGGCCAAATTGTTGACTGTGTTGCCGTGGCCGTATGTCGGCGGAGGGGAAGCAGATCTGAGGCGGCGAAGGACGGCGTAGCAGGAACAACTCCGGTGCGGTGGAGGGTGGCGAAGTTGGAGCGGTAGCAGTGAGGCACAAGACGGCGTGGTTGAACTGGCTCGGGTACGGACGGCTCGGCCTCGGCTTCAACTACTAGCCGTGGAGGGCATTGCGGTTGAGGTTGCGGTGGACGACGACGTCGGGGTATCGGCTCCGGCGTGATGGAGGAGGGCGGCGGTTGATGGGTGGGATGGGGTGGCGGACGGAGGACGCCGGGGTTTCGCGGCTGGTGGAGAGGTAGTTTTGGCTCCAACGGAGTACGAATGGCGAATCGGACGGGTGGGGGGAACCGTGTTTCGGTCTGGGACGCGCTTGTTTTTGGCTTTTTTGAACAGAAGATGGGACGCGCTTGTTTGAAATTTGGGGAAAGTACAAACTTTGCCCCCCTCTTAAATTTCGGACCTACTGCGGGTCGGGGGTAGGATGGTAATCCCAGGTGTCCCAAATAGTGGGCAGGAGCGATTTCGGCCGCGCGCATGTGTGCTTAGGCTGCCATTGTGTATGAATGTTTTTCGGATGCGGTTGCGTGGCGTCTAGATGAAGCTACAAACCTACCCCGGTTTAGACCTTTGGACGTCGGGCCGGTAGGTTTCACGGGTCGGAGTTATTAGAAAAGTAATTTCCTTGTACTACCAAACATTGGTCTCACGCGGTTTCGGGCGAGTAGAGGCTCTTTTGGCGCTTCGTTCGAAATTTTGAAACACAAGCATTCATGTTTAGAGTACTCTTGAACTATAAGGATTGACCTAAATATACAACGTTATATTTGACCATGTATGTTTGACAACCTCATTAAATTATCCGCTTCTTTTTGAAATTTTGACACTTGAAAATCCTATAACTACGATTATTTTGGAATGGAGGAGCTAAATTTGAATCTATTTTGTACACGACTACATATGCTATTATGTACAAAATCAGAGCAAAGATTGGTGCCCCCATAATTTAGGTATGGTTTACAAATGCCATGATATCAAATTGAAATAATTGAATGGACTTCATGTTGAATTCGATTTTTTTAAACCACCTTAAGTTGAATTCAAATGTATGCTAGTTCATAGGTAGTAGCTATTTATAATGTCCATTGTGTAACTTTGTATGTATAATGTGCTTTACACACACAACATGAACTATACTCACGTTTATATTCGATTGCTAAAGCGATGCATTGTCTGGAGTTCAAAATACTAACTATGTGGATCAATTGTGTCGAATAATAACATAGACATGCTCAAATTCGATAGAATCTAGATGTCTGATGGATCAATGACCGCTCCTTACGCGAATTGCAAATATCATGTTCCCATCCTAATATTTGGATACAATTTATATCTTTAATCAATGTGTAGAGCAGTCTTTTACGTGTAGTTTCACTCTCCATCGGTGGTCTCTCACACATGCTCACACTCTCTCTCCCGAGGTGTCTTTCTCGCACACATGCTCTAGATATAACCCTCCCTCCCTCTCGTAACCATTTACAACTGTTTTCACTAACCTTTATCACAAGCACTCTTCCTCTCGCAAACATACACACGCACAATCCTCATCGACCCTTTCTATATACATGGACCTGCCTACGTGTCTCATGTATGCACATTATCTTTACGCCTGTCTCTCACGCATTGTCTCACACCTCTCTTCCTAATCGACGAGTATGATTCTAGCAGAGCATTCTGTAGGATGCCCCTTAAAGTTAGGTTGGATGAATAGTAATATCAGAGATAAAGGGGTTACCTTAGTCCGAGAACCTAGGGTTACAAATCCTAGCCGGCTTTGTCAGTGGACACAGAGTCCTTCACAATTCTGCTATCTTTGTCTTGTACGACTAGTCATCCATGGGTCTTCCTAAATGCGTCACGGGCCGACCAATGTGGCGCAGGACGGAACAGAACGAAGGGCCTCACCTCGACCCACCGGACCTCACGCGGTGACACACCCTCTGCCCCCACGTCTCATTATCTTCTCACACCCACACATACCAACACAAACACCACACACACAGAAAATTTCTCCTGGTGCCTCTATTCCCTCCCCCCTTGCATATACACACTCAAGGGAATGGAATCTCTTGTCGTGACGGCATATTCGTCTCTCTCTCTCTAGAGCACTCTCATTTCTCGTGCTATCTCTCCCACGCCCCCCCCCCCGTCGGCCCCTCTATCCATGCCTCTCTCGAATACGTAATACACACACATACCTCTCTAGGCCCCGCTAAATGCATCAACTACACATTCACACATGTTACATCACGTACCCCATTGATCTAAAAAGCCCTCTCTTCACGTTTATTTCGCATACAACATTCCTTTTGAATAAAGTGTGGCCAAAAAATTATTTTAGAGTTTCTACATATATACAACATTACAAAGTTATATGGAGGAGTACGAACGCTAATTTGCATTGCATGGTGCCCACAATGATATTTATTCCGCACTGTGATTTTGTATATTTTTATACTATACAAAGTTAGTCATAATAAAGAGAAACGAAGAGCATCTCTCTCTCCATCGCATACCCCCCTGTACGCCCCTTTCACGTATGCACACAAACTGCATCCACGCAACACTCACACAAACACATGCACCCACGCACGCACGCAACACTCACACATACACACGCAGCCACACATGCACGCAACACTCACACGCACACACGCACGCATGCATGCACACACCAGTACACCACACGACCAACACACACTCTCACGCTCAAGTGCTCAACCTACACGTGCATGCGCACACATCAGGCCCTCACAGACACATACACAACCAGGTGATTCCCGCGCACGGGTTGGAGCCTTGTCGCGCCTGCGTAAATTTGTGTTTATCTGACCTTTTGCCTATGCGAACTGACAGGTGGGACCCACAACAAACGTGGTCAATTTAACTAGTCAACATGGCGCCACGCACACTATTTGGCCGGTCAACAGAGTGCAATCCGATGCTGAGCTGTGAGCAAGTGACCGTATAATCACCGCAAAACGTATATAGTGACCGTAATCAGCTTATTCTGAAGTTCGGTGACCGTATTACGCTTTTCTCTCTGTAGGCCCTCCAAAACTACATCTCTACACGTTCTCGCATGTTACATCTAACAACTATGCAATACAGCACTACTACTACACTCTAACACAATAAATCATATGTGTTTTTAGTTTTACTAGATATCATATTGTTACTTATAATTATTCAGTTTGCATACATTAAAATTGCCTTTGAAATGTATGGCCAGTATCATCTACCGCGCGGGAAAAATCCCGCCCTTTCCTGTTTAATCGGGTTTGTATCGATGGATCGTGCGAAACAGCAAAACTATAGTACTATACAGTACAAGTGACAGTTCACTGGGCCGTCGTGTCGTCTACTCCTCCATCGTAAGAGTGGAGCGCTCGCTTTCATAAATCTTCTAGTCCCTTTCGCCGACATGTGGGACATCAAGCTACCGGGTCCACGTGCCATACCGGAATACAGTGCAGAGCAGCCGGGGTGAAGCACCCCAGTCATGGCGCCGGCGTAGTAATGAGCAATGAGGCGTCAAATCACAAAGCTGCACCTTTCCCGCAGTTAAGTTGGAGGGACGAAGCAACCATCATTTCACTCGTTGCTGAATCCGCTTCTCCCTCATCTTCTTCAACTTAACCACGTGTTGCTTCTGCCGTTGTTCTGCCTCATGTGGGACGCGGATCGGCTTGGTAAAGCACTGACACGTGGGACCGCATGTTAGCAAACCGCCAGGACAACGTCCTCCGAAAATAAGAAGCCTAATCCTAGACTTACAAAGGGCTACGTAGCTGCTACGTATACTTTCCATCTAATCTATATATGCCCCCCTGATTTTCAGGTGGGGTGGGCCTAATCCTCTCCTTTAATCCAATCAAATAGTCCCACATCACATCAGTTCGTAACTTTACGTAAACCATTACGTGGATGTAGCATTGCTCAAATAAGAAACCTCCCCCGCCATCCGCGCGGCAAAATCACCTCCTTTTTACTAATCTCGATTCTATAATTTTTTAGATCAATATAATTGAGATTTGTATAGATAGCACACAGGAGCAAAACCAAGTGGTACGGTTAAGGGCATCCACAATGTGTAGCCAAATGTGAAAATAGCTTTTGGCATCGTGGGAACCATTGTGGACGGTGTTGCCAAAGCCAAAAAGATGGAACCGAAGCTCCCTGATTGATTGATTGAAGGAATAGAAAAATGCAACGTCTCTCCTCTTTCTCCCATGCTTGGACGCATGTAGTACAGTATAGAGCACAGAGTCTACTCCCCTGTCCCTTCTATCACAAATCACAAAGCAGTGAGGCGTCAAATCACAAAAGCACGGACGAAGCAACCATCATTTCACTCTTCGCTGACTACGCTTCTCCATCGTCTTCTTCAAGAAGCCATCTCACCGCATTAGTTACTCCTAGTAGTACTAGTAAAGGACTTCCTGGATGCAAATAAGGCGGTTGTCTCGGCTTGCAGGCGGCACTTGCGAACGACTTACCGTGGTCTCCCTCAATGGTGTTCTCCGTCGAACGCACTTCGCCAAACCACCAAAAAAAATATCGTCGACGTCACCGCAATGGGGAAGGAAGTCAAATATAGTTACTACCTCCATTTTTTGTACACAAGGCCAGTATATCAAAATTACAATTTGCAAAGGGCCACTAACACTAATCGAGGAAAAATTGATGGGGTTAGCAACCAAGGACATTAATATCCCCTGCATGCATGCGGAAGTGAGAAGGTTGGTTTGCATGGCACTGCATTAATCAAGCGATGAGGAGTGAGATGGTTAGCTCTTTGGTCTTTGGAGAAAAAATACGCATTAATTGACACGTGAAACGAGGATTTGCATCGATTAAATCCCGCGAAGGAAAACCCAGCCTTTCTTTTTTAACACTAGTACTCCTAGTACGTACGTACTTATCCTGTTTGGGTCTAGGCCTTGCATTGCCAAACTTCGCCACACATTTTTGCCAAGCTTGCCTAAAGTTTTCAAAATGAGAAGGAGGTACACTTGCACACGGCTATCGCGGTTGCACCGCACCCTCACACGGTCGCTCCTGTACGCCGCGGTCGCACCGCACCCTCACACAGTCGCTCCTGCACGCCGCAAACCCAACCAAGGGAACGTACCCTCACTGACATGTGCTGTCGCATGTGAACACACCAAACTCAGCCATCCTATCGCTGATACATAATTTTCGTTCATAGAGTATGTTTATCCAACCGCATGTTGGGGAGTATCCGTACGGCCCGTGCGGTGGTCTGTTGGGGAAGAAGAAGAGGTGAGGAAGAAGGAAAGAAGGGTTAGGAGACATAGGATATTCATCCAACCGCCTGAAATGGTAGACTGACCCAAGTCAGGCGACTTGCATAACAAATATATGTTTTTTCACAGCAAAAGATCCATAAAAACAACAACATTAAGAAAAACTATCACTGCTCGCGGAAAGAGACGACCTCGTCGTCTTTGGCTGCCGGCGCGAACCAGCCGTCGCTGTCGATGTGTGTCTCCGCACCGTGGTTGTCCTCGGCCTCCAGCTACTCGTTCAAGCGGAGCGTGCGGGCGCTCTGCACGGACGAGAGCACAGCCCGGTTCAAGTCGAGGACGTCCGGTTCCGCCTGCAGGAGGGCCTCGATGGCAGCGGCATCCGCGCGCTCCGTGTCGAGTCGAGCCTCCGCCGCCCGGTTCAAGTCCAGGACGTCCGGTTCCGCCTGCAGGAGGGCGTCGATGACAGCGGCATCTGCACGCTCTGCGTCGAGTCGAGCCTCTGCCGCCCGGTTCAAGTCCAGGACATCCGGTTCCGCCTGCAGGAGGGCCTCGATGGCATTGGCATCTGCGCACTCCGCCTCAAGTTGAGCCTCCGCCGCCCGGTTCACATCCACGACATCCGGTTCCGCCTGCAGGAGAGCCTCGATGGCAGCGGCATGCGCGCGCTCCGCGTCGAGTTGAGCCTCTGCCTCCCGGTCCTCCTTTAGTATCGCCATGTTGAACCGCTGGTCCGCCTGCACCATGGGGGACTCGGACGCTGGCACGAAGTCGACGTCCATCGTCTCATACCCATCGGGGGCCTTCTGCGCCGCGACCTCCGCCATGAACATTGGATCGGCTTCCTCCTCCTCGTAGCTTGGCTCCAGAGAACTCGGGGATTGGCCCGCCGCAAAGCGAGCTTGGGAACGGAGGTCTGTGGCGCCGACCGCCGCCGTGATTTCTGCGCGGCGCTCCGGCGTCAGCATCTTGTAGTAAGTGATCTTGCGGCGCACCATGGCTTTCCGGCGAACTAGGGGACGCTTGATGCGGGCTAGGGGATCGAAAGGTGGGGGAATGGGCTGGAGATTTGGTGTGGTTTTAGGGCAGTGGCTGGCGTAGGCCGAGCAGCGAAGGTTCTGGTGTGAATAGTGGTTCCGGTGACGACCGGTCAATCGGTTTTGACTGTACATCGCTCTTGTCGCGTTCGCGTTGCAGCCCGGCACGCTGGACCCTCCATGTCGCTCACCGAATGGAACGCGCTTCGTCTTGCATTTTCGCTCGCTTGTGGGACCGCAGTTGAGAGCAAACCGACGTCCCTCCCCCTCCCCCGCCCGCGTCATTTATTATACCACCACTCCCTCCGTTTTATGCGGAGTAAATAAAAACAGAGGGAGTATACTACGGATGAGGATCCCCTGACGTGGCCGAACCCATTGAGTAACTGACATGCGGGGCCTAGCAAGCATGGGGTCCGCCAGTAAGTGACCGAAAGGGAGGGTAAGGCAGGGATACCTACGTCAGAGGATCCACTTCCACTATACTACTTTGACCAAATGTTAGAGTAATAATATATGACATGCAACTTACACAAATGTTAGAGTAATAATATATGACATGCAACTTACACAAAGCATACAGGGTCTAATGCGTTTTTCGAGGCTAACTTTGACCAAATGTTAGAGTAATAATATATGACATGCAACTTACACAAAGCATACGGTCAAATTCGTATGTGAAAGGAGTTTCCAATGATATAATTTTCACATTATACATCTCATGTACTATTAATCTTGTCAATAGTCAAATTGGAAACCATCTCGAGTACAAATCTAGGAGTACGTACGAATCTAACAATATTGATTGGGCGTTGTTGAATGTTGATACCTTTTTGATCAAAGTAGATATACTTTGACTACACATAAAACTTATATGTAAACTAGAAAGGATAGGAGGGAGTATATTGTACGTTCAAAAACGAAACGAACATTGAATACCCTTTATATATGATTTGCGGATGCTATGATCACCGGTTCAAAATTTTGAATCCGCCTTAGGTATCACGTGCCCCCACTCGTTCCCTCTCGATTTCATCTCGGGGTCCGGAGATCTATTGAAAGAGGACTAGGGTGGGTACATGCGAATGATACTCGGCGGAATGTTCAAATGAGGCATGCGGGAGGATGGACTCGACTGGAGGGCGACATGATCGATGGAGAAGAGGGTTGGAGAGGAATGAGAAATAAGCAAACGCCACATGATTATACTTGAACGGCTCAAATAAACAATAAGTTGTCTCGCTTGGCCTACATAGTGAAAGGCCTAATGCGCAACGCGGAGCACTGACGCTCGAATATGGCCGGGAAAACAGGGAAACAGACATGTGGGGCACACCCGTCGGGACGACGTAGCGCAGACTAGTCCAATGGAGGAGCTGGCCCACGACCTCCTCGCCACCGACAACCGTTCATGTGGGTCGTTGGGGCCAACAACGGGGCGCAGCTCCAGCACCGCCTCTGGACACGGCGACCGCGGTGAGCGACACACTCATATCGTCGCTAGACACGCTCGGTTTCAGTTTGCCGAGGGTGGCGTTAGTGCTGTGGCACGACCAACGGTATGTTTGGTTTGTGCCCAAGGTTGCCCCATCAAAGCATTGGGTAGCCAAAATTTTGGTTGAGGTATTGGTTGCCCATGATTTGGCCGACATTGGCAAGAAAAATGAACTTGAGTTGGCTAGAGTTCATTGGCATGCCAAAGAAATGGCAACCATCCAAACAAAGACCAATCTTTGGGTCATGACCAAAATTTTGGTTGAGGTATTGGTTGCCCATGATTTGGCCGACATTGGCAAGAAAAATGAACTAGAGTTGGCTAGAGTTCATTGGCATGCCAAAAAAATGGCAACCATCCAAACAAAGACCAATCTTTTGGTCATGACCAAAATTTTGGCAAGGTGCACTTTGGCCACAATCCAAACACACCCCAACACCCGGCTCGTCGAGGATGCACGGGGCGCCGCGACGCGTCCGCGGAGTGGTGTAGCGCGGCCAACTGCATCCTCTGGACCTGAGACCATGCCGGGTCGTCTTGCTTTTTCAATGACATGCGGGGATCGCATGTGAGCAAAGGGCATCTCCAACGTTGCCACGACCGCAGCTGACTACCCTGGCACACCAAAACCCTCGTCCCTCGCGCCGTCGCGCGGTGCGTTCCCAGCCGGCGCCAGCTGCCCGCATTCATGCCGTCCGTTCGTATGTCGTCATTAAGAGGCTCAGTGCCCGCGGAACCAACTCCGGCGACTTAATGACGCACCCGGACGCTTGGCCTCACCGGAATGCGCTACTTAAAGCGGCAACGCCCAGCTAACCTCCACACCATAGCGCATCGTCCTCCTACCTGGAACCACATCCGCCATGACCGCAAGCGCGAACGCTCTGCGGGAGAGCTTGTCTTCGGGGATGGAGCTCGAGGTCGCCGCCCTCGCTCAAGTCGCCGCACAAGCGGTGGCCACGCTGGCGGCCGACGATGGGAGCACCGTCAGCCACGCGTCCTACTTGCCGCCGTCCAACGTCCGGCACCGCCGAGGTCGGGGACTCCTCCGAGGATGAGTAGGGCATGGGAGGCGGCAGGGCATGGTGTGCCAACTGGCCAGTCCGTCTCCCGTGTTCTACTTTTCCTCGCCGGAGACCGCACCTTCACTTCACGGGTCTTGAACCCCGCCCCCGTACATGGAGATCACAGATGGAGGACGTCGGTCGCCGCCGTAGAATAGGTTTAGGGTCGGGTTTCTTTTATTTTTTTGTCCTATAAAAGTTCGAAATGTAATGAAAATCTGCCGTGTTTGCATTAATCTCGGCCGGTGTATATGAACTTTCACAATAATATACATATTGTAGGAGTACTAGCAAGATGCCCGTGCGTTGCACGGAAGATCAAGATCTTGTGGGAGAAAAGGATGAACGAGGGAAAGCCTTATCTGCAAATGTGGAGAGGAGTGCGGGTAAATTGTCATAGTTTCCTTCCTATCCGTTAGATATAGATCGGACGGCCTATATTGCAGGATCGGACACATCTTTCTACATCTACGGGAACCTACGAAAGGGTTAACGTAAATTGCCTCTCTCTCTCCTCCCCTGATTTTCATGGTGGTGGGCCCCTCCCTCCCCCCAATCTACAATCAACAGCTCACACGTTTCACATTACGTTAATTACGTAACTGGGATTACGTAGGTGTAGCATTACTCGTCCTAAAAACCCAACTAAGCCAACCTCCCAGCATATCGCGCGGGAAAAGACCCGGCCGCGCCGTTTTAGTCGGGATTACCGGATTACTAGTAGTAGTATCGATGGATCGCGCGAAGCAACAGATTTTTTTTGAGGGGGCGAAGCACCTAGTTTAAAAGGAAAAAATGCGGTACACTCACAGCACTCCTGTCGCGGTCGCATTGCACCCCACACATGTTCGGTCCTGCACACGGCTCACGCAAACGGAACGCGCTTCGGCTTGCCTCTTCACTGACACGTGGGACTGCACTTGGAGAAACCGACCATGCGCCAAACTCCCCCCGCCCACCGCGCGAAAATCCTCCCCCCCCCCACACCCAAAAATTCCCCCCAAATCCGATTCAACCGCCCTTCGGCCAACTAGCCAATAATATTCCCCAAACCCCCTCCCCCCTGTCCCCCTCCACTCCATTCGCTCCGCCAAAGCCGCCCTCCCCGCCGCGCCGATACGTCGGCGCCGCGGTTCGGCGATCCTCTCGCTCCCACAGTACGCTCTCGTAGACTGCCGTCCTCTAGCCGCGCCGCCACCTCTGGCTACGTTCTTGTGGAGGCGCACGGCGGTCAGCGCCGCCACCGCTGGCGACGTTCGTGTGGAGACGCACGGCGGTCAGCTTCTCCCACGGTACGCGCATTCTAGACTGAGGCCCCGTTCATGTCGGTGTAGCACTGAATGTTAGCTGATAGACGCTGTTAATCTCACTGTTTGCCGAAGTAGTTTACTGTCAATATGCTCTGCTTAAGAAGCTTCCTTGCCCTGTTCTGCACTCAATCTGCTTAGCTGAGATGGCATGCCAAGGCCGATTAGTTGCTAAAATATCCTGCCATATATTTATTGTGACGTAGATTGCCATGGTCTAGTAGCCAATCTGTTAGCTGAAATAGCTCTACACCGTTTTATACTCGATCTTTGTTGCTGCGATGGCCTTCGATAGTTCGATGGCTGTGTGCTCGGCCTCATTGACTGCTGAAACAGCCTGCCATAATTTGGCACTCAAATCTGTTTGCTGAATTAGCTTTACATATATTTCGTTACTTAGATCTGCTCGTCCAAATATCTTGCCATAGCTTTAGACATCGACCTAGGTATTTTTTTCTGGACTTCATAAAAAAGCATATATGTTTTTCCTGTAATATCTAGTAGAAGAACTAATTTGTATGTCTAACAGATGGACAGGACTTGGATAACTTCTGCTCGAAGATTCTCCGCTGCATATGTCGAGGGGGTTGAAAACTTCATGAACTTTATCAGAGCTGAGTACGGTGGTCCGAAATCAGATGTGCTCTGCCCGTGTAGCAGTTGTATGAATTCAGTTACAAGACCCCAGTCAACTGTGCAAAATCATCTACACTTGTATGGGATGTCGGTCACATATACTAGGTGGGTTCATCATGGTGAAGCTGTGAACGTCAATGTTATTGACTACGTGGAAGCAGCAGATCACCATCTTGATCTGCCTGATGCTCAGGTGGAAGAGGAGGAGGAGGTGGTGGTGGCGGAGCCAGTGAGTTTGACCAACATTGAAACAATGCTACGAAATGCTCGTGCATTCCGTGAACTTTCACCTGCAGAAGAAAAACGGTGGGCCCGCATGTTGGAACAATGCAACGTTGCTGTCACCCCAGGAAATAAGCTGTCAGTATTCTCAGCTATGGTCACCTTTCTTCAGGTGAAGACATCTGAGCGGATGACCAACAAATCATTCGATGCGATGTTGGCTGCTTTCCGCGAATCTTTCCCAGATGCGTCTGAGCTGCCACACACCTACAGTAAAATGAAGAATTTCCTTCGTGCAGTTGGAATTGGATATGATATGATCCATGTTTGTAAGAATAATTGTGTTCTGTTCCGGAAGGATTATGCCAACTTAAGTGAATGCCCGAAATGCAAATCATCAAGATGGAAAGATGGCGATGCTGTGAAGAGGATTCCTCATAATGTTCTGAGACATTTTCCAATTACACCAAGATTGCAGAGGTTGTTTCATGATGCTGAAACAAGAGAGGATGTACTGTGGCATTCTAGGAACCAGGAGTACAGAGATCAGAATGTAATGAGCCATCCATCTCATGGTAGTGAGTGGAAAAGCTTCAATGATAAACACAAAGAGTTTGCTGCTGACCCGAGAAACATTAGACTTGGCTTAGCTTCAGATGGATTTAACCCATTTGGCCACCAGAGCGCCACATATAGCATGTGGCCAGTGCTTGTTATCCCTTACAACATGCCTCCAAATGTCTGCACCAAAGAATCAAACTACATGATGGCCTTGCTCATCCCAGGTCCAAAAAGTCCTGGAAAGGATTTTGATTTGTTCATGGAGCCTCTTGTGGAGGAACTTCAACAGCTATGGAAGGGTGTTCTCACTCGAGACCTATATAGCAGCCCACCAGCTGATTTCTTTCTGCGTGCTGTTATAATTTGGTGCATCCATGATTATCCGGCTTTGGGCACTATGTCAGGGCGAACGACACATGGTTACAATGCATGTGTTCGCTGTGACAGGAATCCGCTGTCATACGCAATACTTAGCAAGATCTGTTACATTGGACACCGCCGTTTCCTTGCCAAGGACAAGCCGCATCCTAGAAAATACCGAAGACATGTGTTCAATGCAAAGCATGAAAACCGTGATGCGCCAAAGAGGCTCACCGCCGATGAGTTGCAAGTGGAATTAGAGAAGGTCAGGCATATTACACCAGGAAACCATCCTGGTAATGGTAGCGGGAAAAGGAAGCGTGGCAGGGTAGAAGAGAGATTATTGTTTACCCGCAGGTCCACTTTGTGGGACTTGGAGTATTGGAAAGATTTGGATCTGCGGCATAATCTTGATGTGATGCACATCGAGAAAAATATATGTGACAGCATTATCGGCACACTTCTTAATATTGAAGGCAAGACGAAAGATACCTTAAAATCTAGGATTGATTTGACACACCTGGGTATCAGAAAGGATTTGCAGGTGCAAGATGAAGGTAAACCACGGGATATGGCACCAGCTGTGTACGTCTTGGACAAGGTAAAAAGAAAAGAATTCTGCGAGGTCCTGTCACGTGTGAGATTCCCACATGGATTTGCTTCCAACCCTGAAAGGAGAGTCAGTGCAGATGGAAACAAGGTACAAGGGTTGAAAACTCATGACTGCCACGTCCTACTTCAAAGGGTTTTACCTGTTATCCTTAGAGGATTGGGCCGCCCTGACTTATACAGAGCAGTTGCAGAGTTGGGACAATTCTTCAGGGAACTCTGCAGTAGGAATATCAGGATAGATGCTTTGGAGCGTCTTAGAGACAAGATACCAACTATCCTATGCGACCTTGAGAAGATATATCCTCCAGCCTTCTTTGATGTGATGGTGCATTTGGCTGTTCATCTACCTGATGAGGCACTACTTAGAGGTCCAGTACAGTATGGCTGGATGTACCCTATTGAAAGGCGGCTAGGCACTTTCAAGGGCTATGTTAGGAACAGAGCTAGACCCGAGGGTTCCATTGCAGAGGCCTACATTGCTACAGAAGCGTTGACATTCTGCTCAAAATACATTGAAACAGCTGATCAGCTTAGCAAAGAGGTGGGTGAAGACAATCCCGGGCTCAATGTTTTCGATTATTCTGTTCGAGTTACAGGGAAGAGTCGACAAGAGGACAAACCTAAAGATTTGGACAAAATGGTTTGGTATGTGTTGAATAACTGTCCTGAGATACTACCTTATATCAAGTAAGTGCAGTACTGCAGCTTATACATCGTAATCTACTAAACTTGCAGCACATTCTTATATATTTAGATGTTTGACGCGATCACTATGTTGTGCAGCATCTACAAAGAGGAGTTACTGCCGCAAAATCCAAGAAACATTGACAAACTGGTTATGGCAGGATTTGCGAAATGGTTCAAGAACCATGTAAGCTTTTGAAGTGCACTGTCAGTTTTTTTAATATATTGAGTACATAAGATGATCAGCTTGTCTATTTTCTAACCATAGGTTAAGAAGATGCGGGAGGATGGGCAGGCAGTTGATGATGCCCTTTACTCACTAGCAATGGGTCCTGATACTCGGGTAAGACATTATGAATCTTGCGTTGTTGGAGATGTGCGCTACAACACCCTTGCACGAGACGAAGGCAGGAAGACACAAAACAGTGCCATCATGAGCACGGATACGTATGACAAAGAGACAACTGAAATGTATGCTAACATAACAGACATTATTCAGTTGCAGTATATCTCCAGTTTCGAGGATCATCGGTGTGTGGTTCTGTTGTGCTGTCGTTGGTATAACCTGTTTTCCAGGATCGCAAAACCCAGAGCTGATGATTATTTCAAATCCATCAATGTCAAGGCGGCGTACCAGACCAACGAGCCTTTTATTTTGGCAAATCAAGCAACACAGATATTTTTCTTGGAAGACACATTTGCACGTAGCGATGACTGGAGAGTATTGCAAAGGTTTGAGCAGAGGAATTCGTTTAATGAAGTTGCACAACAAGATGATGCTTACACTGCTCCTGATGTACAAGATAACACAGATGTTCCTAATATCTTTGAGAACCATCACGTCAATGACGCCGGCGAAAAGATTGCCTGTCGTGCTGTGGACATACAAGAGTTGATCAAGAAGAAGCCAACGTTCGAGGACGTTGAGGACGAAGAAGAAGATGACACCGTGGGGAATTACGATTCAGACTGATACACATGGCGAAGATGTTGACGCTGCTGCTGCGGATGATGATTACATTGCTTTTGTCGTATTTGCCTGTCAGAAGACGTTTTTTATCTACTATGTGAAATTGTGTTTGCTATGACAACTGAAACCTGATGAACATGTTGTTTAGTATTTTGCTGTGAGAACATCACTTGTTATGTATGCTGATTTGTGTTTGGTGATTGTATGACAACTAAAACATGATGACATTGTTGTTTAGTTGTACTCATATTTGGCTGTGAAACTTGAATTTGATGACATAGTTTGCTGTTGGACTGCAATTTGCTCGACGTCTTCGAATGAGAACAAAGCTGACCCGACAGGGCCTCTGCTATTTATTTATTTATATGAGCAAAAGGGGATACCCCCTGATTTCCGTTAATAGAAATCATTAGATGTTCACAACACTACGCCCAGCCTGCTACACAGGTTTCATTCATTACTAGTTTCAGCAAAGTGCTCATGTCGTAGCCACTGAATACATCACGAGTGCTACATACACTGCAAATAAAGAGACAATCATCCTACAGAGCACATCGATTTTGCCCATTATCTTCACAAGCTCTTTCATCTCCTCATTGCTGTCAAGGCCGTTCAGCAGCTGTTGCTTGGCCATGATCAGAGGAACTGCATCTTTAACCTTCTGCTCTGCATCTTCCTCTTCTGCCGTTCCTTCAGTTACTTGTCCAACACCCCAACCTGCTGGTATTGGGATTCCTCGGCTAACCAAATAATCAGCGTAGTTGCATTCCCCCACATCAGCAACTTCCCAGAAATACAAATCACACGAATCTTCCCTTTTCTGCACGAATCAAATTGGTAGATCATCAACCAAACTATTAAAAAAATCAGCAACTGAAAGCAGCAGAACAACACTTAAACATATTATTACCCCATGATTCGGGCATTTGTAGAAGACTCGGCCAGGGTTGCGGATTGTGGTTGAGACGCGACGGATGACTCTGCGTGATTTGCAGCAGTGGCACCACACCAACGGCAGCGGGTTGCGATGAGCAATCGGCTGCGGTGCGCGTGCCGGCGAGGGTGTGATGAGACCCACAGGCGATGGTACGGGTTGCGACTTGGCGCATATCTGGTTGTTGCCTGCTGAAGAGCAGGTGGACGAGCAGCCAGCGGACATGGTTGCTGCGGCCAGAGCTTCTGATGCTAGGCAGAGTAAGTAGAGAAGAGGAGAAGCGAACGTTGGATATGTCAGTTTCATTACTTGCAGAGTAGCATAGCACCATATATAGTCATAGTCTAGGTTTGGATTCGAACCAGCTACAGGAGCACGTCTTTCTTTTTTCTAAAACTCGGCAACGTCTCATTACTGGTACACTAGCTTGTTCTGTACGCCTTCCCAAGTCTTTGATTTTCTTTCCCTTTTTTGCGAGGAAGGAAGGAGGACAAAATTGAGAGTTCCTGGGACTCGAACCCAAGACCTCTCGGTTGAAAACCAAGGGTGCTAGTCACTTATGTGGCGAACGTTCCCTGTGAGGAGGACGGCAGACGAACGCATTTTCCTCGCAGTTTTCTTCCTATATATAAAAAAGTATGCTACTTGGTGTCCGCTTAGTCAACAAACGATTGTGCCAACCTTGACCGTTGGATTGACATTCAACGTCTGTCGCGTTTCTTCAGTCTCTTCTTCCTCGAGCCGCCAAAGCCAAACCAGCGCCAGCGGGACCACCTGCTCCCGCCTCCCATGGCTGGCTGTGGTCTGCCCCAGCTCCTGTTCGTTCCTGTCCGAGGCCTAACCATCATCCTCTGCCTTGGTTCGCTCGGCACGGCGCCGCCCTCCGGTGTTGTCAACATGGTCAAAAACCAAGAGGAATAAGGAGATGATTGTACATTGTGAGGATGACAATAGGGACCCAGCAGCGCGCGCAGTAATTTTGTTTTTTGGGGATGGAGAAGGGTATCAACTGGGTTGTGCGGGACCCATGGCCCGTCTAGACCAGGCTTTTATTTCATATGTTTAGCACATGACCAGCCCAGATTGTTTTTTTCCTTTCTGAAAATTGCTAGCCAGCTATTTTGTTTTTTGCAGAATAATCAACGTAGGCCTACTTGCTTTTCTACGCCCTGCTGGGCCGGAAATCTTTCAAGACGAGGAGGGATGCATTTTGCCCAGAAAATGGGCTATAAGTAATAAGAAATGGGCTATAAGTAATAATAAATGGGTTGTAAAGTGAAAAAATACAGGAAACAGACAATTAGTTCCAAAATATTGTTTTCTTTCGGATTTTGATATTTTAAATTTCATTGTTTTTGTGCGGGTAAAATTTCATTGAATTTAAATTAAGGTATATTTAGATTTAAAATTAATTTGAATCTGGCTAGAAATTTCGGGCTGTATGCTGTTTGGGATAGATTTGGAGGCTGGCTTGTGGGTCTACTAGGTTGACGTGTACTTTGGCTTTGTCAACTTAGTCCACAAACGATTCTAGCAGCAGTGACCATTGGATGTTAATCCAATGGCCGTGCTGCTTCTTCAATATCTGATCTTCTTGCTCCAGCCTCCCAAACCAGCTTCGGTGGGACTGCCTGCTCCCGCCTCCCGTGGCCGGCTGTGCTGCCGCACAGGCCGCACCGCCCCACCCTACTTCATTGCTGGCCAGGCCATTCCTCTACTCACCCACACCTCCTGTTATTTTCCGGCGACGGCAGCCGGACCAGTAAACCCCCGTACTGCCCACCGCGTGGGCAACCATTGCCGAGTCTTCCCCGGCTCCATGTCGTTCCCTTCCTAGGCCTCGCCGTCGTCCACGGCCATGGTGCTCTCGGCGCGGCCTGGTCAACTTGGTCAACGAACGACATCCATCGGCCGTGGACTGTACGCGCAAAATAATGATTCATCCACCTGACAGCTGGGACCCACCGGAAGGGCCTCTGTATTTCACGAAAAAAAAACGTACCCCCCACTGACATGTCGGACCCACCAGCTATATCTTCGCACACAAGGAAGTGCCTCCTTATTACGCACAAAAAATGAATACCCCCTGCTAGCTGGGACCCACCATAGTGGGAGGATGACTTGTGGGCCAACAAAGTTGACGGGGACGGAGGGCTTTGTCAACTTAGTCAATATGAATGATTCTAGCTCCAGTGACCGTATGATGTCCATCCAACGGCCGTAGTGCTTCTTCAACCTCTAGTCTTCTTGCTCCAGCCGCCCAAAGCAGCGCCGGTCGTGTCGCATGCTCCTGCCTCCCGTGGTCGGCTGTGCTGCCGCGGAGGCCTCACCGCCCCCTACTATTCCCACCGCTGGCCATGCCCTACGGCGACGGCAGCCTCACACCGCAGTCGAACCAGTGAACCCTCGTACTCCTCTCCGCGCGGGCTTCCACTGCCGCGTCTTCCCCGGCTCCGCGTCGTCCCCTTCCTAGGCCTCGCCGTCGTCCATCGCCGTGGTGCTCTCCGCGCGGCGTGGTCAACGTGGTCAAGGAATGACTTCCATCGGAAGAGTACTGTACGTGGAGAGGCTGACAGCTGGGTCCATGGCCACAGCCCAGTTTTTTTGTGATTTGCCAAGTAAGTCGCTTTGTGAGGCCTGTTGGGCTGCAAATCTTTCAAGACGAGGAGAGCTTTCATTCAGCTGGCCGAGAAAATGGCCCATCAGTAATGAGAAATGGGCGGTACATTTTTAAAACACATCAAACCGACAATTAGTTTCAAATATCTTTTTTTATTTCAAGATTTTAAATTACATTAATTTTTATGCGTGGAGAATTTATTGGATTTTATATTGATATACATTTATTTTTAAAATAGTTTGAATGTGAGTCGAAATTTCGGGATTAAAAATAGTTCGGACCACACCGAAATATGCAAAATTTCGTATAATTTTTTAACCGTGACCACAATTTGGGCTGTAATGCTAACAAAAAGAATATGGGCTCTAAAAAACCTTAAGAATTAGCAAATGGGCTAGAAATTATTAGAAATAATGGCAGATGGGTTGTATGTTGTTTTCCACAGATTTGAGGCTTTCCTAAAAAAAGGTTGACGCACAAGCAGTGACTGTCTGATGTCCATCCAACGGCCGTCGTGCTTCTTCAATCTCTGCTCTACCTGCTCCAGCCGCTCAAACAAGCACCAGTGGGACTGCCTGCTCCCTCCTCCCCGCGGCCGGCTGTGCTGCCGCGCAGGCCTCACCGCCCCACCGTACTCCCATCTCAAGATGGCAACGGGGCCCCAAAACCCGTGTCCCCGCGGGTTTTTACCCTATTAGGGGACAGGGATGGACGTCTTTTCATCCCCGCAGGGCTGTTGTTGGGCACATTATACAACCCGACACGTTTCATGGGTTTGCAACCGTTTCGGTAGTCCTCGAACCCAAAACCCGGCAAAATACATTTTTTACCAACCAGTGATCCTGCATGGCCCAACCCAAAACTACAGAGCCCCCCACCCCCTAGTGTCGAAGGCCAAACAGTCAGTATCGCCCGCTCCTTTCCCCCTCGCTCGAGCCCTCATCTCTCTCTCCCACATAATACCTAACCCTAAACCTAGGACCCCAGGCGCCGCCTGGCTCAATCCCATCTCGCAAGATCCGCCGACCACGATCTGCGCCGGCGAGCCTCCTCCCTCCACGTCTTCTCCCCTGCCGCCGGTCTGATCTAGAGAAAGGGCGTCGCCACCGGTGACAAACTCAATGGTGGCCTCTTCACGTCCCAAGTCGGGTTGTTTTTTGTTGAAATTTGCTCTAGTTATGCTGCTGAAATGTGCTTATTTTGCTGTTGAAATGACATTCTTTGTCGCCACTATGTTTGTTTAAATATTTTGATTTTCTCGTGGGTTCCCCGAGGGTTCCCCGAAACCCAATGGGTTTAGGGGATGGGCGGAAAACTAGCCCCGCGCACGGTGAAGGGGACGGGGACGGGTTTGCGATTTTCTCGTGGGGATGGGTTTGGGAAGGCAAAACCCGATGGGTTTCGTCCCCGTTGCCATCTGGACTCCCATCGCTGGCCTAGCCATCCCTCTACTCACCCACACCTTTTGCTATTCTCTGGTGATGGCAGATGAACCAGTAAACCCTCGTACAGTCGTACTCCCCTCCGTGTGGGAAACAACTGCCGAGTCTTCCCTGCCTCTGTGTCGTTCCCTTCCTAGGCCTCGCTGTCGTCCATCACCCTGCTGCTCTCGGCGCGGCCTGGTCAACGTGGTCAACGACCGACATGCATCTGAAGTGGACTGTATGTGGAGAGCCCGACAGCTGGGTCCACGGCCACACGCAAGGAAATGCCTCCTTATTACGCGCAAAATAATGATTCCTCTACCTGACATCAGGGACCCACCGAAAGGGCTTCTGTATTTCGCAAAAAAAACGTTACCGCCGCTGATAGCTCAGACCCACCAGCTATATCTTCGCACGCAAGGAAGTGCCTCCTTATTACGCACAAAAAAAATGAATACTCCCCCTATTAGCTGGGACCCAGTATAGTGGCAGGCTGACTTGTGGGCCTACTAAGTTGACGGGGATGGAGGGCTTTGTCAACTTAGTCAATATGCACGATTCTAGCTCCAGTGACCGTACGATGTCCATCCATAGGCCGTAGTGCTTCTTCAACCCCTGGTCTTCTTGCTCCAGCCGCCCAAACCAGCGCCGGTTGTGCCTCGTGCTCCTGCCTTCCGTGGCCGGCTGCGATGCGGCGGAGGCCTCACCGCCCCCTACTACTCCCACCGCTGGCCAGGCCATCCCTCTACTCACACACACCCCCTATTGCTCTGCGGCGACGGCAGCCTCACACCGCAGCGAACCAGTGCTCTCGTACTCCTCTACGCGTGGGCATCCACTGTCGCATCTTCCCCGGTGCTGCGTCGTCCCCTTCCTAGGCCTCGACATCGTCCACCGCCCTGGTGCTCTCGGCGCGGCGTGGTCAACGTGGTGAAGGAACGGCTTCCATCGGACATGGACTATACGTGGAGACGCTGACAGTTGGGTCCACGACCGCAGCAAGGAAGTGCCTCCTTATTACGTGCAAAATAATTATTCCTCCACCAGACAGCGGGGACCCACCGGACGGACCACCATATTTCGCCCCCCTGACTGCTGGGACCCACCAGCTACATCTTGGCATGCAAGGAAGTACCTGACAGTCGGGACCCACCTAGTCGAAGCATACGTAGCATTGTCATTCTGGTCACGAACGTGTACGTACATATATACTGGTCGATGTAGAGGTGTGCATGTGTTGTAGTAGAGGCGCGCGCGTAGCATGTACACGTACGTACAGCGGCCAGGGTGCAAGAAAGAGAATACGGCCATGTATGTGTACATACGGGCGAGGTCTCGAACGCCTACTCGCGCATACGTACGGCCAGGGCTCATGTACATGGCTGCGTCGGAACGGAGAAACAGCGTCGTCGTCATGTTCATGGGGAGGCAACGGAATGCGTCGTGTTCATGGGGAGGCAACGGAATGCATCATGTTCATCGGGAGGGCTTGGACGGAACAGGCGAAGGAAACGAGGCCTGGCGTACCGCACAACGGAGGAAACGGCCTTGTGTTCGACCGGCCATGTTCGAAACGGGATCCTGTTCATCGGGAGGGGTCTGGCGTACCACAAAATGAAGGAAACGGACCTCCTACGGTCGAAACGGGGGTCCTGTTCATCAGGAAGGGTGTGGCGTACCGCAAAATGGACGAAACGGACCTCCTACAGTCGAAACGGGGGTCCTGTTCATCGGGAGGGGTGTGGCGCACCACAAAACGGGACTCCACGGGATACTGTTCATCTCCACCGTCGACCCCCTCTAGCCTCCAGAGCTACTGTTCATCCACCGTCGACCTCCTCCAGCCTCCACCTGCGACTGTTCATCCACAGGCTCCTGTTCATCCAGCCTCCACCGCGCGCTACTCCACCGGCTACTGTTCAACCAGCCCTCTCCACGGGCTCCTTTTCAACCACCCCTCCACTGGCTACTGTTCATCCTGCCCTCCATCGTCTACTATTCATCCTGCCCTCCACGGGGTGGTCCTATTCATCCAGCCCTCCACGGGGTCCTGTTCATCCAGCCCCAACTGGCTCGATCGATCGGGGTCCTGTTCATCCAGAGGCAACACCACGGGGTCCTGTTCATCCACCCCCACCGGGAACTGTTCATCCAACCCCCCCTGCAACTCTCACTGTTCATCTAGAGGCAGCATCGATCGACTTCAGTTAGCAGCAGTAGCGAAGGAATCACTCGATCGGGTTCAGTTAACAGCCATCGATCGATCGCTCGGGTTCAGTAACGCGTAGCCTGCAGTGCTCGGGTTCAGTTAGAGCCCAACGCCTCGCTCGGGTTCAGTTAGAGCCAACGCCTCGCACACACACACGTACGTGTACGAGAGAAATGCGCATCCCTCGGCCCCCGACCTCCCACCGTAACCGGGAACTCCCCAAAAAAATTCTCGCCCTCGCTTCTACCATGGTTTTTTCCGTCATGGATGGCCCAAAGAATGTCATGCAGCTGCGTCTCCGTCCTGCCCAAGACGAAAAGCCCATTTTCTGTCATGATTTTTTGTCATAGAAGTAGGAGCCCACCACATCTATGATGATACCGGGTTTTGTCACAATTATCGTCATAGAAGTGTCATATGTATGACAGAAAAAAATTCGTTCAGCCCAAAATGTCACAGATGTGTCTTTTTTTTGTAGTGCATGTTGTGCTCAATTACTTTGGATGACCCAAACTCTTAAAGATTATGGGATATATGTGAAACATGTCCCTTTGTTTTGTGATAATGAAAGTGCCATTAAGATTTCTCACAACCCCGTGCAACATTCTCGAACTAAGCATATTGAAGTTTGTCATCATTTCATTCGAGATCATGTTGCTAAAGGAGACATTGATCTTAAGCATGTTCAAACCGATAAGCAATTAGCGGATATATTCACCATACCGCTTGATGAGAAAGTATTTTGCCGTTTGAGAGGTGAATTGAACATCATTGATGCTTCAAACTTGGAGTAGGAACTCCATTTGGATGCAGGCAAGGCATGGGCCTATGACTAATCCTTGACATATCTCTCATGATGATAATCACATGTCTTGGATATATTTGCACCCTTGCATGCTATCTAACCCTTGTAGGTACTTGGATGAATCTAAATCCATGAGATTGCAACTCACTCACATCTTGAGCAATCTCTACATCACCAAGTCTCTACTCCATGGTGGTTGAAGAAAAGGTAGCATCAAATCCTTCAACATATCCTTTGACAAATTCTATATCAAAATTCATGATTGTCATTTTGGATACACAAGTGCTCTTCCTTGCAAGACTAACCCATGTAGGTAGATGAACTCCAATTACAAGTAGTGCTCTGTAACACCCACAATGTGGCTATATCTCCCACGTGTCAGGGCACGACTTAGAGGCATAGCCGCATGGTAGGCATGTTGCAAGGGGGTAATCTTTACACATCCCATGTACTGAATAAGAAAGGGATAAAGAGTCGGCTTACGATCACCACTTCACACAAATACAAGTTAAACATACATCATCCAAAGTAGAATCAAGGTCTGACTACGGAACCCAAAATAAAAGATGACAACCCCAAATGCTAGATCCCGGATCGTCCCAACTGGGCTCCACTACTGATCAACGAGAAATGAAAAACAACACAATGAACACGATCTTCATCGAGCTCCCACTTGTGCTTGGTTGCATCACCTGCACTGGTATCATCGGCACCTGCAACTGTTTGGAAGTATCTGTGAGCCACGAGGACTCGGCAATCTCACACCCACGAGATCAAGACTATTTAAGCTTATGGGTAGGAAAGGGTAGTGAGGTGGAGCTGTAGCAAGCACTAAGCATATATGGTGGCTAACATACGCAAATAAGAGCGAGAAGATAAGCAACGCAACGGTCGAGAAACTAGAAGTGATCAAGAAGTGATCCTGAAACTACTTACGTTCAAGCATAACACAAGAACCGTGTTCACTTCCCGGACTCCGCCGGAAAGAGACCATCATGGCTACACACATGGTTGATGCATTTTAATTAAGTCAAGTGTCAAGTTTTCTACAACCGGACATTAACAAATTCCCATCTGCCTCATAACTGCAGGCACGGCTTTCGAAAGTTCAAACCCTGCAGGGGTGTCCCAACTTAGCCCATCACAAGCTCTCACGGTCAATGAAGGATATTCCTTCTCCCGGGAAGACCCGATCAGTCTCGGAATCCCGGTTACAAGGCATTTCGACAATGGTAAAACAAGACCAGCAAAGCCACCCGATGTGCCGACAATCCCGATAAGAGTCGCACGTATCTCGTTCTCAGGGCAACACCGGATGAGACAGGCTACGAGTAAAACCAGCCCTCGAGTTTCCCCGAGGTGGCCCCGCAGGCGGCTTGGTTCGGACCAACACTTAGAGAAGCACTGGCCCGGGGGGATTTAAATAAAGATGACCCTCGGGTTGGCCGATCCAAGGGAAGTGTAATAGGTTGTTAGGCAAATGTAAAACCAAGGTTGGGCCTTGTAGGAGGAGTTTTATTCAAAGCGAATTGTCAAGGGGTTCCCATAACACCCATGTCGGCATTCTGGGAATGGGGGTCCCCAAACTTGCCTGCCTGCGGCCCGCGGTGTAGCTGAGACAGCAGGCCGTACGGTAGGTCCCCAAACTCACCAACAAAGCACTCAAGACCCTCGCGAGGGGCCAAGCCTCGCGAGGCGGACGACGCAGGACCTCCTCCGGAATGGCCTAGCTGGGCAAGCTCACAAGGAGCGGAGATAGCAAGGCGGGGCGAACCTCACGAGGCTTTCGTGACGTGAGTCGTGACGATCGACACCAGGCGGGCGCCAGCGCGCACAGCGTCCTTGTTTCTTCTTTGGTGCAAAGGGGGCAAGCGTAGCTGCGGAGTACCGAGGCATCAGGCAAAGGTTGCCATTTCGGTGCAACAAGACCAAGACCAAGGACTGCAAGACGGAGGTCATAGTGGAGCCCGGAACAGCGTCACCACTAGAACTTTGTGCAGGCGAAGACTACTTTTGTCAGGATAGCTTGTACTAGTTGTCCCCCTTCAAATTAGCCCGCCATTGTTGGCTCCCTTCCCGCTCGATATTTGGGAAGAGGACCAGGGCCTCTATAAATAGGACTAGCCACCACAGTGAAAAGGGGACGAAGCTCGAGGAAACAACGGAGCTCACACACAAGCTCACCGAGCCCAAGAACGCCTCAACCTCAGGTGGCCGTTCTTCCCTTGTATTGTTCATCATCAGCCCAAGAGGCAATCTGAAAGTGCAACTATCCCTAGGTGGTTTTGGTAATTCATAACAACATATAGCTCATTGAGCTAATGCTATTCCAAGATGACTATTTCAGGAAAGCTCAATGATTGGCATGGCATGGATGTGAAAGTGGAACCCTCAAAATGCTAAGGACAAAGGATTGGCTCAAGCTTAAAAGCTCAAGACTCTTCATTTTATATTTTAGTGATCCAAGATCACATTGAGTCTTTAGGAAAAGCCAATACTATCAAGGAGGGATGAGGTGTTGCTTAATGAGCCTCTTGCTTCATGTGCTTAGTGATATGCTCCAAAACCCTCAACTACTTTCCCATATCCACATATGACCTAAACCCTAAGCCAAACTCGGTCCTACCGATTCTTTCTATCCGGCGCCACCGAGTTTCACTTGTCATAAGCCACTGCCAAACCCTAGCAAATCGGTTCTACCGATAGGGATCTCGGTCTCACTGAGATGGGATTGCAAACTCTCTGTTTCCCTTTCATAACTTTTCGGTCTCACCGAAAGAGCGGATCGGTCCCACCGAGATTGCAATGTAAATTCAGTGTTTCCTTTTTGTAACTTTTCGGTCTCACCGAAAGAGCAAATCGGTCCCACCGAGTTTGCCTTAGTTAATTACCAAAATCGGTCTCAGCAAGCTTGTGTAATCGGTCTCACCGAGATTACGTTATGCCCAAACCCTAACCATATCGGTCCTACCGAGTTGCATGTCAGTCCCACCAAAAATCTCTAACGGTCACTAGGTTTACCTTTTCGGTCCGACCGAGTTTGTTGATTCGGTCCCACCGAGATTGGAAAACTGTGTGTAACAGTTGGATTTTATGTGGAGGCTATATATACCCCTCCACCTCCTCTTCATTCATGGAGAGAGCCATCAGAACACATACACAATTCCAACTCATATGTTCTGAGAGAGAACCACCTACTCATGTGTTGAGACCAAGATATTCCATTCCTACCATATGAATCTTGATCTCTAGCCTTCCCAAGTTGCTTTCCACTCAAATCTTCTTTCCACAAAATCCAAATCCTATGAGAGAGAGTTGAGTGTTGGGGAGACTATCATGTGAAGCACAAGAGCAAGGAGTTCATTACCTACACACCATTTGTTACTTCTTGGAGAGTGGTGTCTCCTAGATTGGCTAGGTGTCACTTGGGAGCCTCCGACAAGATTGTGGAGTTGAACCAAGGAGTTTGTAAGGGCAAGGAGATCGCCTACTTCATGAAGATCTACCGCTATTGAGGCAAGTCCTTCGTGGGCGATGGCCATGGTGGGATAGACAAGGTTGCTACTTCGTGGACCCTTTGTGGGTGGTTGCTTCTTCGTGGACCCTTCGTGGGTGGATCCCTCCGTGGACTCGCGCAACCGTTACCCTTCGTGGGTGGAGCCCTCCGTGGACTCGTGCAACTGTTACCCTTCGTGGGTTGAAGTCTCCATCAACGTGGATGTAGGATAGCACCACCTATCCGAACCACGGGAAAAACATCCGTGTGAACAATTGCGTTTGAATTCTCCAAACCCTTCCCTTTACATTCTTGCAAGTTGCATGCTTTACTTTCCGCTGCCAATATACTCTTTGCATGCTTGCTTGAATTGTGTGATGATTGCTTGACCTGTCCTACAATAGCTAAAATCTGCCAAGAACTAAAATTGGGAAAAGGTTAAGTTTTTATTTGGTCAAGTAGTCTAATCACTCCCCCTCTAGACATACTTTCGATCCTACACAATCCACCACCACCACACTAGAGTAGGGTGTTACACCGCAATGGTGGCCCGAACCAGTATAAACCCTGTGTCCATCTGTGTTTTAAATATGCACAAATTTAGGGGAAGCTCTTACTTGTCACATACTTCTCAAAGCGACGATATATTTCATGCTTATTATCATTTGTCGAAGCTTTGATCTATATGTTGTCATCAATTACCAAAAAGGGGGAGATTGAAAGTGCAACTATCCCTAGGTGTTTTGGTAATTCATAACAACATATAGCTCATTGAGCTAATGCTATTCCAAGATGACTATTTCAGGAAAGCTCAATGATTGGCATGGCATGGATGTGAAAGTGGAACCCTCAAAATGCTAAGGACAAAGGATTGGCTCAAGCTCAAAAGCTCAAGACTCTTCATTTTATATTTTAGTGATCCAAGATCACATTGAGTCTTTAGGAAAAGCCAATACTATCAAGGAGGGATGAGGTGTTGCTTAATGAGCCTCTTGCTTCATGTGCTTAGTGATATGCTCCAAAACCCTCAACTACTTTCCCATATCCACATATGACCTAAACCCTAAGCCAAACTCGGTCCTACCGATTCTTTCTATCCGGCGCCACCGAGTTTCACTTGTCATAAGCCACTGCCAAACCCTAGCAATTCGGTTCTACCGATAGGGATCTCGGTCTCACCGAGATGGGATTGCAAACTCTCTGTTTCCCTTTCGTAACTTTTCGGTCTCACCGAAAGAGCGGATCGGTCCCACCGAGATTGCAATGTAAATTCAGTGTTTCCTTTTTGTAACTTTTCGGTCTCACCGAAAGAGCAAATCGGTCCCACCGAGTTTGCCTGACCAACTCTCTGGTTAGCTAATTACCAAAATCGGTCTCACCGAGTTTGTGTAATCGGTCTCACCGAGATTACGTTATGCCCAAACCCTAACCATATCGGTCCTACCGAGTTGCATGTCAGTCCCACCGAAAATCTCTAACGGTCACTAGGTTTACCTTTTCGGTCCGACCGAGTTTGTTGATTCGGTCCCACCGAGATTGGAAAACTGTGTGTAACGGTTGGATTTTGTGTGGAGGCTATATATACCCCTCCACCTCCTCTTCATTCGTGGAGAGAGCCATCAGAACACATACACAATTCCAACTCATATGTTCTGAGAGAGAACCACCTACTCATGTGTTGAGACCAAGATATTCCATTCCTACCATATGAATCTTGATCTCTAGCCTTCCCCAAGTTGCTTTCCACTCAAATCTTCTTTCCACAAAATCCAAATCCTATGAGAGAGAGTTGAGTGTTGGGGAGACTATCATTTGAAGCACAAGAGCAAGGAGTTCATTACCTACACACCATTTGTTACTTCTTGGAGAGTGGTGTCTCCTAGATTGGCTAGGTGTCACTTGGGAGCCTCCGACAAGATTGTGGAGTTGAACCAAGGAGTTTGTAAGGGCAAGGAGATCGCCTACTTCGTGAAGATCTACCGCTAGTGAGGCAAGTCCTTCGTGGGCGATGGCCATGGTGGGATAGACAAGGTTGCTACTTCGTGGACCCTTTGTGGGTGGTTGCTTCTTCGTGGACCCTTCGTGGGTGGAGCCCTCCGTGGACTCGCGCAACCGTTACCCTTCGTGGGTGGAGCCCTCCGTGGACTCGCGCAACCGTTACCCTTCGTGGGTTGAAGTCTCCATCAACGTGGATGTAGGATAGCACCACCTATCCGAACCACGGGAAAAACATCCGTGTCTCCAATTGCGTTTGAATTCTCCAAACCCTTCCCTTTACATTCTTGCAAGTTGCATGCTTTACTTTCCGCTGCCAATATACTCTTTGCATGCTTGCTTGAATTGTGTGATGATTGCTTGACTTGTCCTACAATAGCTAAAATCTGCCAAGAACTAAAATTGGGAAAAGGTTAAGTTTTTATTTGGTCAAGTAGTCTAATCACCCCCCTCTAGACATACTTTCGATCCTACAAGTGGTATTAGAGCTCTTGGTCTCCATTTGCTTTGATCTCCATAGCTTTTGGTGGTCATAGCCTTGGTTTCACAACCTAGGAGAGTATGGCGTCTAGCGAGGGAAATTATCACCGTAGAGGTCCTTACTTTGATGGTACTAATTTTGCTAGTTGGAAGCATAAAATGAAAATGCATATTCTTGGACATAACCCCGCCGTTTGGGCTATTGTGTGTGTTGGTTTGCAAGGTGACTTCTTTGATGGGAAAGAACCAAACCGTGAAGCTACCGCGGATGAGTTGAAGATGTTGCAATACAATGCTCAAGCTTGTGATATTCTCTTCAACGGATTGTGCCCCGAAGAATTCAACAAAATCAGCCGTCTTGAGAATGCAAAGGAAATTTGGGACACTTTGATTGATATGCACGAAGGTACCGACTCCGTCAAGGAATCCAAGTTGGATGTGCTTCAAAGTCAACTTGACAAGTTCAAAATGAAGGATGGTGAAGGTGTCGTTGAAATGTACTCTAGGCTTGCTCTCATCACAAATGAGATTGCCGTCTTAGGAAGTGAAGAGATGACCGATAGATTCATCATCAATAAGATTCTAAGAGCCTTGGATGGAAAATATGATACCGTGTGCACATTGATCCAAATGATGCCCAATTACAAAGATCTCAAGCCAACGGAGGTGATTGGAAGAATTGTTGCTCATGAGATGTCACTTAAGGATAAAGAGGAACTTCACAACAAATCAAGTGGTGCCTACAAAGCCTCATGTGAAGCCCCTACATCATCAAGTGAGGAACAAAACTTCAATGAAGAGTTGAGCTTAATGGTGAAGAACTTCAACAAGTTCTACAAGAGTAGAAGCAAAGATAGAAGCTTCAAGTCAAGGTCCTACAATGACAAAAGATCTTCTAGTCGAGAGCGAAACTGCTACAGTTGTGGAAGACCCGGACACTATTCCAATGAGTGTACGGCTCCCTACAAGAGAAGAGAAGATTCTCCAAAAAGAAGAAGCAAAGAATCACCACCAAGAGAGAGAAGGAGTAGAGATGATCGTTATGAACGAAGATACTCACGGAGAAGCAAGGATTCGGAAAGGAAGGAAAAATCATCAAGGAGCTACACAAAACGAAGACATCAAGCTCATGTTGGTGAATGGGTATCCGGCTCCGACTCCGACAGCCACTCCGAGAGAAGTTATCACTCCGACTCCGAAGATACTCAAGATGAAGGTGTTGCCGGTCTAGCACTTGTGTCAACCAACTCCTACGACATATTTGACTCACCAAATGAAGGAATTGGAAGATGCTTCATGGCCAAAGGTCCTAAGGTAACACACCCCGAGTATGTTGATTTCAATAGTGATGAAGATGACTTGTTAGGTGATGATTTGCTTGTTGACAACTCTAGTGATGAATACTATGATGAAACGTCAATTAATCATGCTAATCAAGATAAAACGAATGACAATGATAAGGAGAAGATTGAGGCTCTAACTAAAGAACTAAACACTCTTAAGTTAGCTCATGAAACTATCTTCGAAGATCATCGAGAACTTTTAAGAGCTCATGAGAAATTACGCTTTGAAAAGCTCAATCTTGAGCAAGAGCATGAGTTCTTAAAAGCAATCAATGATGATCTCCGCAAGAAAAGTTCTTCTTACATTGCCAAGCGTTTACTCTTATCCACTTACATGCCTCAAGTCAAGTCTAGTAACAAGAACAAGAAAGATTCTTCCTCTAGCAGTAACAATGATCATGCTAAATCCAATATTGTTGCTTCTAGTAGTTCTCTTGATTCCACTAATGATTCTCTTAGCCAAGTTACACTTGAGCAAGAAAATAGCTTATTGAAGGGAATTATAGAGAAAGGAGTGTACAAAAGCCTTGCCGGGAGTAAGCAATTCGAGGAAATTGTGCGCAAGCAAGGAATGCACCGGAAGAATCAAGGTGTTGGTTTTGAACGAAAGTTCAATGCCAATGGAGTTGAGTGGGAAGAAGATCAATACCCCAAGACAAAGTTTGTTCCTCAACAAGAGAAGTATGATACTTCTTTCAAGGGGACACAAGCTCAAGATGATCTTCCACCACAAGACTACAAGCAAAAAGGCAAGGACAAGCTTCAAGAGGAAATTGATGCATTTGAAGAAGCTCCTAAGACCTTAGTCAAGTGGATTCCCAAGACTACTTCAAGTTCCACTTCATCAAGTATGACTACAACTCCAAGGATTCCCATCAATACGGTGTGGATCCAAAAGAAGAAGAACTAGAGAGTTCTTGAGGGTGACTCCGCCAACATACTTCACTCTTGTCATTTTGGAAAGAACAAGTGCAATCAACTTCCACATCTTGCCCTAGTTCAAGGAGTCACAAACCCTCTTTTTGGTAAGACAAGGGACAAGGTAACCTAAAAGTTTTCATGGACATCATCTTGTGTGTGCATCACTCTATGTCTATGGATATCCTTGTTTGTTCCTTGTGGGACTAACCCATGTAGGTATTGAAAGTGCAATTCACTCAAATGGATAGCTCCAAGTGATCTACATCAACATTGAGCATCCACATCTTCAACATCTACATGAAGTCATCATCGACAAAACCCGAGGTTAGTTCATCCCTCTAAGGGGGATATCACATCTAGGGGGAGCTTTACTCTAAGACTTGAGCTAAAGCAACTCTAAAGATGTGAACACAACAATGCTTTATGTAAAAGTGGTAACCCCACTTGAGCTTAAACGATGAGTATGACCTATGATCAAGTGTTCTCACTTGACTCCTAAGTCAATATACTCATATATAGATGACCTTGTCATCGCAAATTGCTTGATAGATGCTAGAATTGGTTGTGCATGCCTTGTCACATATTTCATTTGCCATCTTATTGTGTGAGCATGCTGGTTGCATATTTTACTCATTCGAGGACATCCACTTGTTGTTTTGATTGTTTGGTTTTATTTCCTTTTGCCAAGTGGATGGACAAGAATGCCTAAGAACCTCCTCTAGCTATCTATGCTTTTCTCGTCTCAAACTCTATTCATGCTACATCACAAAATTTGATCAAGTCAGATTCGAACCACTCTGTGTGAGGAGCGCTCGGAGTCCCCGATTCGTCATAGACTTAAACTTCCAAAACCTCTTTATGATTCTCGGTCTGACCGATACCCCACTTTCGGTCCTACCGAGATCATTAAGTTGATCTAGGTTTTCGATCTCGGTGCAACCGATTTGAACCATTCGGTCACACCGAGTTGCAACAACTGTATACAGTTTTGCATCTCGGTGCCACCGAGTTGTTCCACTCGGTCACACCGACAGGGTCGGGCTATATATAGTCACGGGCAAAAATTTGGAAATTTCTCCGAACCCCTTCGCCCGCGCGATAGCCTGCTCTGCCAACTTGGTCTCCGGATCGTCTCCTCGCCGCCAGCCGCCTCCAGTCGCTGGTCTCCGTCGCCGTCAACGGAAATTCAACCCCGCCATTGCCGCCGTAGCGAGTCTCCGCCGAACTAGGGTATGGACTCGATCTTTGTGCTATTCCCCAATCCGATTCTTAGCACATTGTGATCATCATGATTCTTGCCACGTTTGTTAAACTTCTATCCAGTCAATGAACTCGTAGATTAGGTTTAATTCGAAAATTTTAGGGTTAGCTTTCCGCCAAAACCATCTCGGACCCACCGAGTTGAAAAACTCGGTCCCACCGATTTGGCTTATGCCATTGCACAAGTGAGACTCGGTCTGACCGAGAATTACTTATCGGTGTGACTGATTTTGGAACTCTGTGAAACCCTAGCAGTCTCGGTGCCACCGAACTATGACTCGGTCTGACCGAGTTCACTAGTTTAGGTGCCAAAACTGCTTCGGTATCACCGAGTTTAAAAATCGGCAGATCCGAGATGATTTCAGTGGGAAACTAAAACTAAGTTTTTGGATCATTCTTTTGCAAAAATCTCTGCATTTTGTGATGCTCATCCACTCTATCTCATCTATAACCTATTCACAGGGTCAGCAGTCAGTGTTTTCAACATGTCTGATCAGAGTGACAGCCAGAACATGTCAGAACAGCAAGTGCAGATGAGTGAGGGCACTAGTCCCTCAAGTTCTTCAGATGATGGCAGTAGAAGTACTCCTAGCAATCTGCCTAAAGCTGTCACCAGACAGAGAAAGAAGAGAACCTCAGAATCAGAGGATGAGGACTATGTGGCAGAAGAGGAAGCAACTTCCAAGAGAGTTGAGCCAGCACAGGGCACAAAGCCAGGGTTAAAGATCAAAAGGCCAGCAGGCAGGCAGCCTATGTCAAAGGCTAGAGCTTCAACTGAGAAGCCCACTCCCATAGAGCCAGTTGCTGCTGAAGGCAAGAAAAGAAAGGAAAGGGTGAAGAAAACCGTAGCCAGAGTGCTTGGCAAGGCTTCCATCATGGAAGATGAGGAGGAAGAAGAAGAGGTAGCTGCACCAGCACCTAAGGCACCCAAGCTGATGGGTGATGCCATAAGATCAGGGGCAGCTGCTTCCAAGGCCAAGCCAGCTCCAAAGCCAAAACCAAAGAGGAATACAAGAAGCATCCCAGCTGCTGAGAAGAAACAAGGCCCCAGTGCCTGAAGCTGTAGAAGAAGATGATGAAGAGCAAGTTCTTAGAAAGCTCAAGCCCAAGATCCCAGACCACAACGATGCTCATCCTGTGGCTGAGGATATGAAGCTCAGGAGAGACTCAGGGCTGAGGAAGTGGAAAGAAGCAGATCCGTATGCTTCAAGGAGAAGAACTGCTGTGGATTACAGGTTTCACACCAAGGAACAACAAGATTTCTATGAGATAGTGCTGCTTTGATAAGAAGCCCATAGTTTGTGACATGAGATGGGTGGATTGGGAGTACATCAAGGACAATGAGGAAGACTAACCTGGTGTGATTGACAGTTTTGATGCTTGTGGAGTAGCAGACTTTGTTGGGCAGAAGCTCACAAAGTGGAACGAGGAACTCATTATGCAATTCTACTCCACAGCACACTTCTACCCAGATGGAAGGATCACATGGATGTCTGAAGGTACGAGGTACCAATCTACTGTTGCTGAGTGGGCACAGCTCATCAATGCCCCAGAGTTGCATGAGGATGACTTGGATATCTATGCCAAGAAGAAGATGGACCACAACTCTATGTCCAATATGTACAAGGAAATTCCAAATGAAGCTCTTGAAACTTTCAAGTTTGGCTCAGTACACTATCTTCTGTCAGGGCTGCCAACAATCAATTGGATACTGAGGCACACCTTGTTGCCCAAGTCAGGTGATCACAAGATGATCAGAGGCCACGCGATCAATTTGCTACATATCTTTGATGTGCCACAGAAGTTCAAGGTGATGAGCCTTATGATAGAAACAATCAAGAGGACTGCAGCAGACCAGAAGAGGAGTTGTGGATATGCCCCACAAATTCAGGAGCTCATTAACTCCAAGATGGGCACGGGCATATACTTGTTGGACAAGGAACACTTGCCCATCCGGTCTGATTTGGAAGATAATCAAGTTGTTATGACTGAGAATGAACCATCATCTGCACAAGCACAAGCCAAGAAGGAGAAGGCAAGGAAGGAGAAAGCTGCCAAGATGCCAACTCAAGAGGAGGCATCTGAGTATTTCTTGAAAACCAAACAAGAGCAGCTTGGTTACTTGATTGCATCCACCCTGTGGATTGAGCAAGGACTAGCCACCCTAACTCAGAACCAGCAAGCTTAGAGAGGATCATGGAACAAAAGTTCTATGACTTGGATGTCAAAGTGATAGAGATTCAGACTGCAGTGGAGCAACTCCAGGATGACATGCAGGAGAGGAGAGGCAAGACTACAACTGATGCCTTTGCCAGAGTGCCACGAGGTCCGAGGTCGTCTGCAGTGCCAGTTGCTGACACCAGAGCCACCACTTCTGCACCAACTACAGCCTCAGTTCCACCAGCTCCAGCATCTACTTCAGCCTCAACTCCAACCACGTCTACAGAAGGCTTCGTCCTTGGAGTGCTCCGGACTCCACCACCACCTGAAGATCAAGCCTGAGCGTCGATCTAGCACTATGCATTTTCTAGGAACTTTTTGGTAACTTGTTGCCAAAGGGGGAGAAAAATGTATAGATCATAGGCTTCAAGAGAGAGAGTGTTGCTTTTTTCTCTCTTGCTTTATTTGGTGGTTTTTCGAACTTTGTTTGCTTTTGAGTGCTTGAGATACTATGTCATTGCTCGTGAGACATTGATGATCATGTGTTTGATCATAAGCTACACTTAATGCTTGGTGAATGCTATTATCTTATCTATCTTATGTGATCATTCACTATTCTTGGTGATGAGTGCATGTATTTCATTCTTATCATTTTAAGCGCTCCACCAAGATGTATGTGACATGGAAGAGTAACCCATGACTCTAACTCCTTGTGCATTTGCAGTCCAAAGCAATTTTAAATATGCACAAATTTAGGGGGAGCTCTTACTTGTCACATACTTCTCAAAGCGACAATATATTTCATGCTTATTGTCATTTGTCGAAGCTTTGATCTATATGTTGTTATCAATTACCAAAAAGGGGGAGATTGAAAGTGCAACTATCCCTAGGTGGTTTTGGTAATTCATAACAACATATAGCTCATTGAGCTAATGCTATTCCAAGATGACTATTTCAGGAAAGCTCAGTGATTGGCATGGCATGGATGTGAAAGTGGAACCCTCAAAATGCTAAGGACAAAGGATTGGCTCAAGCTCAAAAGCTCAAGACTCTTCATTTTATATTTTAGTGATCCAAGATCACATTGAGTCTTTAGGAAAAGCCAATACTATCAAGGAGGGATGAGGTGTTGCTTAATGAGCCTCTTGCTTCATGTGCTTAGTGATATGCTCCAAAACCCTCAACTACTTTCCCATATCCACATATGACGTAAACCCTAAGCCAAACTCGGTCCTACCGATTCTTTCTATCCGGCGCCACCGAGTTTCACTTGTCATAAGCCACTGCCAAACCCTAGCAAATCGGTTCTACCGATAGGGATCTCGGTCTCACCGAGATGGGATTGCAAACTCTCTGTTTCCCTTTCGTAACTTTTCGGTCTCACCGAAAGAGCGGATCGGTCCCACCGAGATTGCAATGTAAATTCAGTGTTTCCTTTTTGTAACTTTTCGGTCTCACCGAAAGAGCAAATCGGTCCCACCGAGTTTGCCTGACCAACTCTCTAGTTAGCTAATTATCAAAATCGGTCTCACCGAGCTTGTGTAAGCGGTCTCACCGAGATTACGTTATGCCCAAACCCTAACCATATCGGTCCTACCGAGTTGCATGTCAGTCCCACCGAAAATCTCTAACGGTCACTAGGTTTACCTTTTCGGTCCGACCGAGTTTGTTGATTCGGTCCCACCGAGATTGGAAAACTGTGTGTAGCGGTTGGATTTTGTGTGGAGGCTATATATACCCCTCCACCTCCTCTTCATTCATGGAGAGAGCCATCAAAACACATACACAATTCCAACTCATATGTCTGAGAGAGAACCACCTACTCATGTGTTGAGACCAAGATATTCCATTCCTACCATATGAATCTTGATCTCTAGCCTTCCCAAGTTGCTTTCCACTCAAATCTTCTTTCCACAAAATCCAAATCCTATGAGAGAGAGTTGAGTGTTGGGGAGACTATCATTTGAAGCACAAGAGAAAGGAGTTCATTACCTACACACCATTTGTTACTTCTTGGAGAGTGGTGTCTCCTAGATTGGCTAGGTGTCACTTGGGAGCCTCCGACAAGATTGTGGAGTTGAACCAAGGAGTTTGTAAGGGCAAGGAGATCGCCTACTTCGTGAAGATCTACCGCTAGTGAGGCAAGTCCTTCGTGGGCGATGGCCATGGTGGGATAGACAAGGTTGCTACTTCGTGGACCCTTTGTGGGTGGTTGCTTCTTCGTGGACCCTTCGTGGGTGGAGCCCTCCGTGGACTCGTGCAACCGTTACCCTTCGTGGGTGGAGCCCTCCGTGGACTCGCGCAACCGTTACCCATCAACGTGGATGTAGGATAGCACCACCTATCCGAACCACGGGAAAAACATCCGTGTCTCCAATTGCGTTTGAATTCTCCAAACCCTTCCCTTTACATTCTTGCAAGTTGCATGCTTTACTTTCCGCTGCCAATATACTCTTTGCATGCTTGCTTGAATTGTGTGATGATTGCTTGACTTGTCCTACAATAGCTAAAATCTGCCAAGAACTAAAATTGGGAAAAGGTTAAGTTTTTATTTGGTCAAGTAGTCTAATCACCCCCCTCTAGACATACTTTCGATCCTACACAATCCACCACCACCACACTGGAGTAGGGTGTTACACCGCAACGGTGGCCCGAACCAGTATAAACCCTGTGTCCATCTATGTTGTGAGTTCATCGAGTTCGTCCGCGAGATCCTAGCAAGCTAGAGCGTAGATCGGTAGGAGAGGAAGACTTCGCGCGCACCCCAGTGTTTGAACCTTAAGGGTTTGCCGGGACCCCAATCCCGACATTTGGCGCGCCAGGTAGGGGTGTGTCGTAGCTTCCTCTCTGATGCTCATCGCTCCGTCGCCCCGTCGTCTCCATGGCGAACGCTCGTCGTGCTCAAGCTAAGCGTCGGGCCGCCCTCGCTGCCCACGTCGCTCAGACGGCACCCGTCGGTGGGCCGCCTCGTCGATCTTCATACCCCGCCTCCAACGCAGCCACCGGCTCGGTGGGAAATGAGCAGCAGGCGTCCTCGCAACTTCCTTCGGTTCGGCAGGACGGCCGCACCGCTACTCCATCACTCGCTCCTGCTGGTTCTTTGTCTCACGCACACCGCGCTCCCCAGGAGGCGCGGGCCGCGCTCATCGCGGCAAACGAGCTCCTGCGTTACCGCCCTGTCGATGATGTCTATTAAGAGTGGCTTGACCGCGTTGTCGAGCTCGTCCGTGCCGCGGGGGGCTATCTGGCGCCGTCTCACTCTCTGCCTCCGCAGGCTGCGGGCAATGGGGCCCGTGGCACGCCTACACCACCTCGACCCCAAGACGGTGCCTTGGCGCCAAGGCGCACGCCTCCGCAACACGATCCGCCGCGCCCGGCGCCCGCGCGTGAAGAAAGGAGCTGCCAAGAAGTCCCGCGACCGCGAGAAGCCGCACCAGCGCTCCCCGCGCCACCTCATCAAGACCGCGCGCCGCCTGCAGTGGCGCAGCGCGGACCTCGCCAAGACCAAGCTCCACCCCCGAGGCGGGCCCCGGCAACGACGGCAGGCTGCCGCGCCTTCACCCCTGAGCTGTGTAGCATTGCCTGGCCAGGCAAGTTCAAGCCAGATCTGCCTCCACGGTATGACGACACCGCCGACCCCGCGGAGTTCCTGCAGCTCTATGAGTTTTTCGACGGCGTCCACGACGTCAAGGTGAAGGAAGAGCTGGCCATCCATGAGGAGCTCTGCACATCTCAGGAGTTGTTCAACCTGGCGACCAGGTGTGCAAGAGCTGAGAAGGGGTGTCTCTCTCTCCTAGAACTGCCAGCTGCAGGAGTGGAGGAAAAGAAGGCCAAGGCCAAGGACGTGAAGCGCAAAGAGGCAGTCGTGCTCGCAACGGAGCCTGATACCAAGCGAGGCAGAGATCAGCCTGAGTCATCCAAGAACGGCCAGCCCTTCTGCGCCTTCCACAACCTAAACACCCACAACACCAGCAACTGTCAAGAGCTCAGAGCTATTCGGGCAGGACGCTTCAGCCGACGCCCCGAGCGCAGCGACCGGGGCTACGGCCGCGGAGGTGGACGCTGGGACGACCGTGGCCCGCGCCAGGAGTGGCGTGACCGGCCTCGCGAGGACCGCTGGCAGGATCAACCTCGCGAGGGTGCCTGGAGGGACCAGACTCGTGAGGATCGCCCCCAGGGCAACGCTGTTCTTCCCCTGTTGCCGCCGCCAAGGAGGAACGACGACCATCACTAGGACGAGGGGCTAGGGGCTTCTAGGAGCCGCGCACGGTCGCTTGCATCCTAGGCGGCTCTCAGGCCCAGCCTCTCAGCGCATCTTCAAACAGTTCGCTCGCGAAGTAAACGCGACGCTCCCCAAGCTCGAGGCCACGCGCCCGCTCCGGTGGTCCCAATGCGCCATCACCTTCAGCTCGGCCGACCAGCTCAAGTGCGCAGCCGCCGCTGGCACACTCCCTATGTTGTGCGCCCCAGTCATCAGCAATGTGCAAGTCACCAAGACTCTCATCGACGGTGGCGCAAGGCTTAACGTCCTATCCGCCGACACATTCGACGGCCTCCAAGTGCCCTATGAGCAGCTCCAGCCAACCAAGCATTTCTCAGGAGTGACTGACGGTTCCACCACACCAATAGGGCAGGTCCGCCTGCCTGTCACCTTCGGGGAGCGCAAGAATTACCGCACCAAGCTCATCGACTTCGACGTCGCACACATCCGCCTGCCGTACAACGCCATCCTCGGGTGCCCAGCCCTGGCCAAGTTCATGGCAGTCACTCACCATGGCTACAACGTCCTCAAGATGCCAGGAAGTGGGGGGATCGTCACGGTCCCATGTGAAGTAAGGGATGCGGTGTGCTCCCTTGAGCGCGCCTTCCAAGCCGCGGCAATCAACAACCCTGACTCCAGAAGTGAGGGCCCTCCGGAGACCATCCCCAAGAAGAAGCTACCGCACCGTGTAGGACCCCAAGAAGATGGCGTCGCATCAGGAGCCACATCAGGATCGGCGCCCACTCCAGGGGTGCCTCCCTCCACCGCATAGGAAAGCGCGCCTGGCACCCTCCTCGGGCAAGGCTCGGGGGCTCTCTTCTGGAGGGCCTCAGACCTTGCCACTCTCACGAGGGAGGCGCTTGGGCACCACTTGGAAGCATGCTCTATGGCACGTTTTCTGCAGGAGAGCATGAGACGAGGAGTACCCACCACCCAGGAGTTCATCACCAAGACCACCCAAGAGCTACAAGACGCAAGAGCCATGCATGGCGACAGCCGCTCACAGAGTGTGGCTCACCACCCAGGCGAGGGTGCTGAGCTGCGCTCCTGCATCGACATCCTAGAACTCAACAAGGCAGCATCTCAGGAATGCTTCTGGCCATCATGCGCGGGCCGCTGTGAGGGTCCATCGCACAGGTACGTTCGCATGCCCTTCGGCTTGCCGAGCGTGGCGTTAGCCTATCAGCGCAACATACGGCAAGTCCAGGCGGCTCAGGAGGCCAGGTTCCACGTTGTTCGGGAGGAGATGGCGACGGCCTTCAGGGAACCTCCTGAGCTCCCAGAGCCTCCTGAGGCCTAGTGTCCAGGTGGCTCATGAGGAGTCATTCCTTCGACGCGTGGCTTCAGCTGCACCAGCTCTACTTTGCCTACAGACCCAGGTGACATCTTCCAGGTTCGTCTAAGCTGGGAGCGCCCCTCGGGATGCACTGTTCCCAGGCCACGTGGGTCCATCCCTGCGGCATGTATCCCTTTTACTTATGTCTTTAGCTTACCTTGCTGGGGGCACCCCTCGGGCTGCATCATCCTCACGCCACTCGGGCCAGACCCAGTGGCATGTATCTTCCTGCATTTATCCTAGCCGGTCTGCCCTTCATGCTTAACCTGCCAACTGCTATCTCCTATTTGATTACCACCCACCTCGGTCCCGTTCACCCCATGCAATTTGCTTGCACGTTAAAAGGGCGGCTCCTGAGCATCGCGACTCAGGAGCTCTTACTGGCTCTCCATCCCTCAACCCCTGGCCTTGACCACGGCATCGCGACCTGGCATACTAGCGGCGGCTGAGCGCGCTCGAGGGCCGGGACCTGAGGACGTAGAGTGCTTGCATCTAACCACCTTGCAGGGACATACAGCCACCAAGACTCAAGACCAGGCGCAACCCACCTTGAGGTAGGGCCTCATGAGTCCCGTGCTGTCTCACGAGTGCCTAGATACACCTCGTAGCCCTGCCGTGCAAGCCACGTGTCAGGGCGGGGCTGTATGCACCCCGGGGGCTCCTCCCGGAGGGGGCCCCCCATCCCATGCCCAAGTGGATGCTCCATGCTCCGTGCTGGCTGTTGACACTGCCGAGGAGCGGCTATGCCTATGCACAAGCGGAAGCACTATGCTCCGCGCTGGTGATAAACAACTGAGGGCGACCGCACGGCCGTCCCAACCTCAGGCAGCCCAGAGCTCAATGCCTAGTCCGACCATGACGCCTCCCCTTGGGAGAGTCGCGCGAGGGGGCTGGGCACGGGGGCTGCGCTCGGGTCACGCCCAAGCACACGCCACCCAACCAGGTCCCTCGGACCTGGGCGTCGCGTGCCCCTCCTGAGGCCTCGGCGAGGGCAGGTATGGAAATTGTTTGAACATCAAGGGGGACTCCTGAGCATCGCGACTCAGGAGCCTAACTAGTCACGTAGCCCCTCACTCCTTTGTCTGTCCTGGTCTCCGGTCGGCCCAACGGCGGTTGAGGTATGCGCGGGGCCGGGCTCTGCCGACATAGAACATTAATATATCTTCGTGAACTCTCCCTATATGTTGTTCGCACGTCAAGGGGGACTCCTGAGCATCGCGACTCAGGAGCCTAACTAGTCACGTAGCCCCTCACTCCTTGGTCCGTCCTGGTCTCCGGTCGGCTCAACGGCGGTTGAGGTATGCACGGGGCCGGGCTCTGCCGACGCAGAACAAAGCAAATAGGAAGGAAAACGCAAAATCTCGAAGCAAATATTACAAGCACATTGTTCTCACAATATCAAATGAAAATTCTAAACGCCTCCACGAGGCCTGGTGTATGTCATAGGAAAGGAACGAGAAGAATAGCCGCAGGTCACCCCCGGATGTCGCTGTCGCCTGCGGAAAGTGCTTCCCCACGGGCGAACTTCCCCAGCAAAGCCTCCACGTGACCTTGAACAGCTGCGGCGACGGCATCGCAGAGGTCTTCAGCTACAGGCTCTAGCAGCTCATCGAGGCGGGCATTGGGGTCGCGGAGGTGCAAATGGCTCAGGACGCGAGTCAGTGCGGCCGCGGACAGAACCTGAGCTTCTGCCTCCGCCATGGGACCAAGGCCCTCAACGACCTCCTCAAGCGCCTTCACCATGAGAGGAAGCAGCTGGGCAGGGCCGTCCTCATCACTGTCCAGTGACTTCTCCAGGCCACGGTCGTACAACGTCTTCAGCACCTCGTGAGATCTCTTCTCGAGATCGGCGAAGGCCACACAGTCTTCGGCCGGGACTCGCGCCTTGGCGGCAAGGTCGGCCTCCCTCGCCTCTATCTTCTGATTCAGCTCCTCCAACCGGTTGCGCTCGGCGGCCTGCTCCTTCCCCAGCTCCACCAGCTCAGCATCACAGTTCTTGACGGCTTCCTCTCGGGCCTTCATCTCCTTCTCCTCTGACGGGCGGTGGCGTGCCTCTTCGGCGTGCTTGTCGCGCAGGCTCTTTAACTTGCCCTCCAGCAATTGGCAGTGGTCGCGGGCGGCCTTGGCGTCTCTCAGCGCCGCCTCACGATCATTTGCAGCACTGGCGGCCCCTTGCTTCTCCCTCTCGGAAGCCGCAACAGCATGGCCCAGCGCCGTGTGTACCGCCAGGTCAGAGTGAAGCCAGTCGGAGGCCAACTCCAGACGCCCGGCCACTAGGCGCGGGTTAGTGCTCAGGAGATCCGCCTGCAGTTGGGTCATCTCTGAAAAGGCATGCTCCAAGACGGCAGCAGGAGCAGAGGAACCGAGGAGTGGAGGCGCAGCAGTAGGAGTGAGTGGCGCAGTCACCAGGGCTTGCGAGACCACGGGCTCCGGAGCAGCTGGGACCTCATCAGCCGCGCCAAGCACCGGCACCTCCAGAGCCGTCGGGGCCATGGGGGCTAACTCCACGCGGGGATGCTTATCTGGGCCCCGCGAAGACGATCAGGCTGGGGAGACACGGGCGATGTTGCCCCTGGCTCTGCGGAGAGAGGCACAGCTGCCTTCCCTTCATTACTCCTCTTCGCCGAAGATGTCAGCCTGATCAACCAAGGGCGAGCGTCAGGAAGAAACAAGCACCAGCAAGGACCAAGTGAAGTTCGAAGCACCTACCGGTCCACTGCAAGGTAATCCACCTTTCTCTTGAGGAGCTTGAGGCCCGATAGCTTCATGACCTGGGAGGCAGGCGCTCGGGCTCCGTTGGCGCCATGCGGTGCGGAGGCGGAACCGGATCCAGCCCCAGGAGGTGTCGGAGTGGAGGCAGCACCACGGTCCACCAGCGATGACCTACACTTTGTTGGGACGAGGGGATGCTCCTTCCCTCCTTGGTAGGCGTCAGCCTCAACATCATCAAGAAGGGTGCAAAGAATCTCGGCCTTGCTCGGAGGGGAGGTCTCCTCCGCCTCCTTCCGGGGTCTCCTCAGAGTCCTCCTCCTCCTCCCCCTCTCCGCGGGACTCGCCAGAAGAAACCTCCACCGGCTTTGGCGTTGAAGGAGCTCCCAAAAGCACTGGCGGCACTAGCCCGCGCACATCAAAAGTCGGCCTGGAGGCAACGAATTCCTCCCGATCCCTGCATTGGAACAGGGGAATGAAGGCGCTAGGCGGGTACTCCTGGTTGTCTCCAACTATGAGGCGCAGGACGGCGTCCAGTTCATTGTCAGGTAGGTCCCCCGGCCTTAGGAGGGCCTTCTTCTCCCCTCCTTCAAGCTGCCAGAAGGGGCGCGCGCGCCTGGAGTGGGGCGACCCGCAGCGTCAAGAACTCCCTTAGGAACATCGCTCCCATTATTTTGGCCGCCCTCGCATTGCCCGGCTTCAGGTCGGCCATCATCTGCTCCAACACCGACGATGCCCGCTCATCGACAAGCTCTGCCCTGGGCCACTCCTTGCCTTGTCGGGGTGCCTCCGACGGCAATGCCAGGCACAGATGGGCGAGCTTGGCGTCCACCATGATCCATTTGGATTGAATGTTGTCGGCCCTCTTCACGGTGCTCGAGATCGAGTTGGCCTTGCCGGCCGCGACGAAGTTGGCGCATCCAGAGATGTGACCCTCGCTGACACGAAGGAAGAAGAAGTGGCGCAGGAGCACCACGGAAGGCATCACACCCAGGTACGCCTCACAGTAGTAGGTAAAGATGGACAGGAGAAGGACAGAGTTGGGGTGGAGATGCAACGCCTGCAGCCCATAGTGGTCGAGGACTTCATAGAGGAAATCAGAGAAGGGAGAAACCAACCCGACGGCAACGCTGCTCGAAAAGAAGGGGAAGAAGGTGCTCCCCCCAGCTTCCGGCTCGTCGGAGGCAAACCAGAGCTCCGTCTTCCCCCACTCGTTGCTCTCTCCCGCCATTAGCAGGCGCACGGAGGCAAGGCTCTTCTCCGTGACAGTGGGCGCCTCAAGAGCGCGCTCATACCAGGCCGGGGACGAGGAAGTCTTGACCATGCGTGGCGCCATGGGCGGCAGATGCAGAGCAAGGCCAGAGCAGATCTTGAAGGAAATATGTCCTAGAGGCAATAATATTGTTATTATTTTATTTCCTTATATCATGATAAATGTTTATTATTCATGCTAGAATTGTATTAACCGGAAACATAATACTTGTGTGAATACATAGACAAACCAAACATCACTAGTATGCCTCTACTTGACTAGCTCGTTAATCGAAGATGGTTATGTTTCCTAACCATAGACATGTGTTGTCATTTGATTAATGGGATCACATCATTAGGAGAATGATGTGATTGACATGACCCATTCCATTAGCTTAGCACCCGATCGTTTAGTATGTTGCTATTGCTTTCTTCATGACTTATACATGTTCCTATGACTATGAGATTATGCAACTCCCGTTTACCGGAGGAACACTTTGTGTGCTACCAAACGTCACAATGTAACTAGGTGATTATAAAGGAGCTCTACAGGTGTCTCCAAAGGTACATGTTGGGTTGGCATATTTCGAGATTAGGATTTGTCACTCCGATTGTCGGAGAGGTATCTCTGGGCCCTCTCGGTAATGCACATCACATAAGCCTTGCAAGCATTGCAACTAATGAGTTAGTTGTGAGATGATGTATTACGAAACGAGTAAAGAGACTTGCCGGTAACGAGATTGAACTAGGTATTGAGATACCGACGATTCGGGCAAGTAACATACCGATGACAAAGGGAACAACGTATGTTGTTATGCGGTCTGGCCGATAAAGATCTTCGTAGAATATGTAGGAGCCAATATGAGCATCCAGGTTCCGCTATTGGTTATTGACCGGAGACGTGTCTCGGTCATGTCTACATTGTTCTCGAACCCGTAGGGTCCGCACGCTTAAGGTTTGGATGACAGTTATATTATGATTTTATGCATTTTGATGTACCGAAGTTTGTTCGAAGTCCCGGATGTGATCACGGACATGGCGAGGAGTCTCGAAATGGTCGAGACATAAACATTGATATATTGGAAGCCTATATTTGGATATCGGAAGTGTTCCGGATGAAATCAGGATTTTACCGAAGTACCGGGAGGTTACCGGAACCCCCCGGGAGGTATATGGGCCTTAGTGGGCTTTAGTGGAAGAGAGGAGAGGTGGCCAGGGCTGGGTCGCGCGCCCCTCCCACCTTGTTCGAATAGGACAAGGAGAGGGGGGCGGTGCCCCCCCTTCCTTCTCTCTCTCATCTTTCCCCCTCCCGAATCCTATTCCAACTAGGAAAGGGGGGAATCCTACTCCCGGTGGGAGTAGGACTCCTCCTGGCGTGCCCTCCTCCTGGCCGGCCGCACCCCCCCCCCCCTTGATCCTTTATATATGGGGGCAGGGGGCACTTCTAGACACAGAAGTTCATCCACGTGATCATATTCTTAGCCGTGTGCAGTGCCCCCTTCCACCATAGTCCTCGATAATATTGTAGTGGTGCTTAGGCGAAGCCTTGCGACGGTAGTACATCAAGATCGTCACCACACCGTCATGCTGACGAAACTCTTCTCCGACACTTTGCTGGATCGGAGTCCGGGAATCGTCATCGAGCTGAACGTGTGCTAGAACTCGGAGGTGCCATAGTTTCGGTGCTTGATCGGTCGGGCCGTGAAGACGTACGACTACATCAACCGCGTTGTGCTAACGCTTCCGCTGTCGGTCTATACGTAGATCACACTCTCCCCTCTCGTTGCTATGCATCACCATGATCTTGCGTGTGCGTAGGAAAATTTTGAAATTACTACGTTCCCCAACAGTGGTATCAGAGCCAGGTTTTATGTGTTGATGTTAAATGCACGAGTACAACACAAGTGAGTTGTGGGCGATATAAGTCATACTGCTTACCAGCATGTCATACTTTGGTTCGGCGATATTGTTGGACGAAGCGGCCCGGACCAACATTACGCGTACACTTACGCGAGACCGGTTCTCCTGGCGTGCTTTGCACAAAGGTGGCTAGCGGGTGACAGTTTCTCCAACTTTAGTTGAACCGAGTGTGGCTACGCCCGATCCTTGCGAAGGTTAAAACAGCACCAACTTGACAAACTATCGTTGTGGTTTTGATTCGTAGGTAAGATTGGTTCTTGCTTAAGCCCGTAGCAGCCACGTAAAACTTGCAACAACAAAGTAGAGGACGTCTAACTTGTTTTTGCAGGGCATGTTGTGATGTGATATGGTCAAGACATGATGCTAAATTTTATTGTATGACATGATCATGTTTTGTAACCGAGTTATCGGCAACTGGCAGGAGCCATATGGTTGTCGCTTTATTGTATGAAATGCAATCGCGCTGTAATGCTTTACTTTATCACTAAGCAGTAGCGATAGTCGTGGAAGCATAAGATTGGCGAGACGACAATGATGCTACGATGGAGATCAAGGTGCCGCGCCGGTGAGGATGGTGATCACGACGGTGCTTCGAAGATAGAGATCACAAGCACAAGATGATGATGGCCATATCATATCACTTATATTGATTGCATGTGATGTTTATCTTTTATGCATCTTATCTTGCTTTGATTGATGGTAGCATTATAAGATGATCTCTCACTAATTATCAAGAAGTGTTCTCCCTGAGTATGCACCATTGCGAAAGTTCTTCGTGCTGAGACACCACATGATGATCGGGTGTGATAGGCTCTAGTTCAAATACAATGGGTGCAAAACAGTTGCACAGGCGGAATACTCAGGTTATACTTGACGAGCCAAGCATATACATATATGGCCTCGGAACACGGAGACCGAAAGGTCAAGCATGAATCGTATGGTAGATATGATCAACATAGTGATGTTCACCAATGAAACTACTCCATCTCACGCGATGATCGGACATGGTTTAGTTGATTTGGATCTCGTAATCACTTAGAGGATTAGAGGGATGTCTATCTAAGTGGGAGTTCTTAAGTAATATGATTAATTGAACCTAAATTTATCATGAACTTAGTACCTGATAGTATCTTGCTTGTTTATGTTTGATTGTAGATAGATGGCCTGTGCTGTTGTTCTGTTGAATTTTAATGCGTTCCTTGAGAAAGAAAAGTTGAAAGATGATGGTAGCAATTACATAGACTGGGTCCGTAACTTGAGGATTATCCTCATTGCTGCACAGAAGAATTACGTCCTGGAAGCACCGCTGGGTGCCAGGCCTGCTGCTGGAGCAACACCAGATGTTATAAACGTCTGGCAGAGCAAAGCTGATGACTACTCGATAGTTCAGTGTGCCATGCTTTACGGCTTAGAATCGGTACTTCAACGACGTTTTGAACGTCATGGAGCATATGAGATGTTCCAGGAGTTGAAGTTGATATTTCAAGCAAATGCCCAGATTGAGAGATATGAAGTCTCCAATAAATTCTATAGCTGCAAGATGGAGGAGAACAGTTTTGTCAGTGAGCATATACTCAAAATGTCTAGGTATAATAATCACCTGATTCAATTTGGAGTTAATCTTCCAGATGATTGCGTCATTGACAGAATTCTCCAATCACTACCACCAAGCTATAAGAGCTTCGTGATGAACTATAATATGCAAGGGATGAATAAGACTATTTCCGAGCTCTTCGCAATGCTGAAAGCTGCGGAGGTAGAAATCAAGAAGGAGCATCAAGTGTTGATGGTCAACAAGACCACTAGTTTCAAGAAAAAGGGCAAAGGGAAGAAGAAGGGGAACTTCAAAAAGAACAACAAGCAAGTTGCTACTCAAGAGAAGAAACCCAAACCTAGACCTAAGCCTGAAACTGAGTGCTTCTACTGCAAGCAGACCGGTCACTGGAAGCGGAACTGCCCCAAGTATTTGGCGGATAAGAAGGATGGCAAGGTGAACAAAGGTATATGTGATATACGTGTTATTGATGTGTACCTTACTAATGCTCGCAGTAGCACCTCGGTATTTGATACTGGTTCTGTTGCTAATATTTGCAACTCGAAACAGGGACTACGGATTAAGCGAAGATTGGCTAAGGACGAGGTGACGATGCGCGTGGGAAATGGTTCCAAAGTCGATGTGATCGCAGTCGGCACACTACCTCTACATTTACCTTCGGGATTAGTATTAGACCTAAATAATTGTTATTTGGTGCCAGCGTTAAGCATGAACATTATATCTGGATCTTGTTTGATGCGAGACGGTTATTCATTTAAATCAGAGAATAATGGTTGTTCTATTTATATGAGTAATATCTTTTATGGTCATGCACCCTTAAAGAGTGGTCTATTCTTATTAAATCTCGATAGTAGTGACACACATATTCATAGTGTTGAAGCCAAAAGATGCAGAGTTGATAATGATAGTGCAACTTATTTGTGGCACTGCTGTTTGGGTCATATCGGTATAAAGCGCATGAAGAAACTCCATACTGATGGGCTTTTGGAACCACTTGATTATGAATCACTTGGTACTTGTGAACCGTGCCTTATGGGTAATATGACAAAAACACCGTTCTCCGGTACTATGGAGAGAGCAACAGATTTATTGGAAATCATACATACAGATGTATGTGTTCCGATGAATGTTGAGTCTCGTGGCGGATATCGTTATTTTCTCACCTTCACAGATGACTTAAGCAGATATGGGTATATCTACTTAATGAAACATAAGTCTGAAACGTTTGAAAAGTTCAAAGAATTTCAGAGTGAGGTTGAAAATCAACGTAACAAGAAAATAAAATTCCTATGATCTGATCGTGGAGGAGAATATTTGAGTTACGAGTTTGGTGTACATTTGAAACAATGTGGAATAGTTTCGCAACTCACGCCACCCGAAACACCACAGCATAATGGTGTGTCCGAACGTCGTAAGCATACTTTACTAGATATGGTGCGATCTATGATGTCTCTTACTGATTTACCGCTATTGTTTTGGGGTTATGCTCTAGAGACGGCCGCATTCACGTTAAATAGGGCACCATCAAAATCCGTCGAAACGACACCTTATGAACTATGATTTGGCAAGAAACCAAAGTTGTCGTTTCTGAAAGTTTGGGGCTGCGATGCTTATGTGAAAAACCTTCAACCTGATAAGCTCGAACCCAAATTGGAGAAATGTGTCTTCATAGGATATCCAAAGGAAACTATTGGATACACCTTCTATCACAAATCCGAAGGCAAGACTTTTGTTGCTAAATTCGGAAACTTTCTAGAGAAGGAGTTTCTCTCGAAAGAAGTGAGTGGGAGGAAAGTAGAACTTGATGAGGTAACTGTACCTACTCCCTTATTGGAAAGTAGTACATCACAGAAACCTGTTTCTGTGACACCTACACCAATTAGTGAGGAAGCTAATGATAATGATCATAAAACTTCAGAACAAGATACTACTGGACCTCGTAGATCAACCAGAGTAAGATCCGCGCCAGAGTGGTATGGTAATCCTGTTCTGGAAGTCATGCTACTAGATCATGACGAACCTACGAACTATGAAGAAGCGATGGTGAGCCCAGATTCCGCAAAATGGCTTGAAGCAATGAAATCTGAGATGGGATCCATGTATGAGAACAAAGTATGGACTTTGGTTGACTTCCCCAATGATCGGCAAGCAATTGAGAATAAATGGATTTTCAAGAAGAAGACTGACGCTGACGGTAATGTTACTGTCTACAAAGATCGACTTGTCGCAAAAGGTTTCGGCAAGTTCAAGGGATTGACTACGATGAGACCTTCTCACCCGTAGCGATGCTTAAGTCTGTCCGAATCATGTTAGCGATTGCCGTATTTTATGATTATGAAATTTGGCAAATGGATGTCAAAACTGCTTTCCTGAATGGATTTCTGCAAGAAGAGATGTATATGATGCAGCCAGAAGGTTTTGTCGATCCAAAGGGAAGTGTGCAAGCTCCAGCGATCCATTTATGGACTGGTGCAAGCCTCTCGGAGTTGGAGTAAACGCTTTGATAGTGTGATCAAAGCATTTGGTTTTGTACAGACTTTTGGAGAAGCCTGTATTTACAAGAAAGTGAGTGGGAGCTATGTAGCATTTCTGATATTATATGTAGATGACATATTGCTAATCGGAAATGATATAGAATTTTTGGATAGCATAAAAGGATACTTGAATAAGAGTTTTTCAATGAAAGACCTCGGTGAAGTTGCTTACATATTGGGCATTAAGATCTATAGAGATAGATCAAGATGCTTAATTGGACTTTCACAAAGCACATACCTTGACAAAGTTTTGAAGAAGTTCAAAATGGATCAAGCAAAGAAAGGATTCTTGCCTGTGTTACAAGGTGTGAAATTGAGTAAGACTCAATCCCCGACCAATGCAGAAGATAGAGAGAAAATGAAAGATGTTCCCTATGCTTCAGCCATAGGCTCTATCATGTATGCAATGCTGTGTACCAGACCTGATGTGTGTCTTGCTATAAGTCTAGCAGGGAGGTACTAAAGTAATCCAGGAGTGCATCACTGGATAGCGGTCAAGAACATCCTGAAATACCTAAAAAAGGACTAAGGATATGTTTCTCATATATGAAGGTGACAAAGAGCTCATCGTAAATGGTTACGTTGATGCAAGCTTTGACACTGATCCGGACGATTCTAAATCGCAAACCGGATACGTGTTTACATCAAACGGTGGAGCTGTCAGTTGGTGCAGTTCTAAACAAAGCATTGTGGCGGGATCTACATGTGAAGCGGAGTACATAGCTGCTTCGGAAGCAGCAAACGAAGGAGTCTAGATGAAGGAGTTCATATCCGATCTAGGTGTCATACCTAGTGCATCGGGTCCAATGAAAATCTTTTGTGACAATACTGGTGCAATTGCCTTGGCAAAGGAATCCAGATTTCACAAGAGAACCAAGCACATCAAGAGATGCTTCAATTCCATCTGGGATCTAGTCCAGGTGGGAGACATAGAGATTTGCAAGATACATACGGATCTGAACATAGCAGACCCGTTGACTAAGCCTCTTCCACAAGCAAAACATGATCAGCACTAAAGCTCCATGGGTGTTAGAATCATTACAGTGTAATCTAGATTATTGACTCTAGTGCAAGTGGGAGACTGAAGGAAATATGCCCTAGAGGCAATAATATTGTTATTATTTTATTTCCTTATATCATGATAAATGTTTATTATTCATGCTAGAATTGTATTATTCGGAAACATAATACTTGTGTGAATACATAGACAAACCAAACGTCACTAGTATGCCTCTACTTGACTAGCTCGTTAATCAAAGATGGTTATGTTTCCTAACCATAGACATGTGTTGTCATTTGATTAATGGGATCACATCATTAGGAGAATGATGTGATTGACATGACCCATTCCATTAGCTTAGCAACCGATCGTTTAGTATGTTGCTATTGCTTTCTTCATGACTTATACATGTTCCTATGACTATGAGATTATGCAACTCCCGTTTACCGGAGGAACACTTTATGTGCTACCAAACGTCACAACGTAACTGGGTGATTATAAAGGAGCTCTACAGGTGTCTCCAAAGGTACATGTTGGGTTGGCGTACTCGAGATTAGGATTTGTCACTCCGATTGTCGGAGAGGTATCTCTGAGCCCTCTCGGTAATGTACATCACATAAGCCTTGCAAGCATTGCAACTAATGAGTTAGTTGTGAGATGATGTATTACGAAACGAGTAAAGAGACTTGCCGGTAACGAGATTGAACTAGGTATTGAGATACCGACGATCGAATCTCGGGCAAGTAACATACCGATGACAAAGGGAACAACGTATGTTGTTATGCGGTCTGACCGATAAAAATCTTCGTAGAATATGTAGGAGCCAATATGAGCATCCAGGTTCCGCTATTGGTTATTGACCGGAGATGTGTCTCATTCATGTCTACATTGTTCTCGAACCCGTAGGGTCCGCACGCTTAAGGTTTCGATGACAGTTATATTATGAGTTTATGCATTTTGATGTACCGAAGTTTGTTCGGAGTCCCGGATGTGATCACGGACATGACGAGGAGTCTCAAAATGGTCGAGACATAAAGATTGATATATTGGAAGCCTATATTTGGATATCAGAAGTGTTCCGGATGAAATCGGGCTTTTACCGGAGTACCGGGAGGTTACCGGAAACACCCCCCCCCGGGAGGTATATGGGCCTTAGTGGGCTTTAGTGGAAGAGAGGAGAGGTGGCCAGGGCTGGGCCGCGCGCCCCTCCCCCCTAGTCCGAATAGGACAAGGAGAGGGGTGCGGCGCCCCCCTTCCTTCTCTCTCTCCTCTTTCCCCCTCCCGAATCCTATTCCAACTAGGAAAGGGGGGAATCCTACTCCCGGTGGGAGTAGGACTCCTCCTGGCCCGCCCTCCTCCTGGCCGGCCACACCCCCCTTGATCCTTTATATACGGGGGCAGGGGGCACCTCTAGACACGGAAGTTGATCCACGTGATCATATTCTTAGCCGTGTGCGGTGCCACCTTCCACCATAATCCTCGATAATATTGTAGCGGTGCTTATGTGAAGCCCTGCGATGGTAGTACATCAAGATCGTCACCACGCCGTCGTGCTGACGGAACTCTTCCCTGACGCTTTGCTAGATCGGAGTCCGGGGATCGTCATCAAGCTGAACGTGTGCTAGAACTCGGAGGTGCCGTAGTTTCGGTGCTTGATCGGTCGGGCCGTGAAGACGTATGACTACATAAACCGTGTTGTGCTAACGCTTCCCCTGTCGGTCTACAAGGGTACGTAGATCACACTCTCCCCTCTCGTTGCTATGCATCACCATGATCTTGCGTGTGCGTAGGAAAATTTTGAAATTACTACGTTCCCCAACAGATCTGTAGGTAGCGGCGGCGAAGAGCAAGAAAGGGGATCTGGAGTGAGGCGAGGAAGAAGCAATGAAGGCAAGTGCCGCCCGCGCCAGCCTTTTGTCAGGTCAAGCAGTTGCCAAAGTAGCATGGGGAAGCGAAGACGCCCACATTCAATCAACCGCCACGCGTCAACCAAGGCCGCAGGCTTTGGGGCCCCGCGGCGCTTCGAGATTGACCCTTGGCTTCACTGCGAAGCCAAGCCCGCCCGCACCTTGGGCTCGGGGGCTACTGTCGGCGTTCTGGGAATGGGGGTCCCCAGACTTGCCTGCCGCGGCCCGTAGTGTAGCGGAGCCAGCAGGCCGTACGTCCCATCTTCACCAACAAAGCACTCAAGACCCTTGCGAGGGGCCAAGCCTCACGAGGCGGACGATGCAGGACCTCCTCCAGAATGGCCTAGCTGGGCAGGCTCACGAGGAGCGGAGATATCAAGGCGGGGCGAACCTCAGGAGGCTTTCGTGACGGGAGCCGTGACGATCGACACCAGGCGGGCGCCAGGGCGCACAGCGTCCTTGTTTCCTCTTTGGTGCAAAGGGGGCAAGCGCAGCCGCGGAGTACCGAGGCATCAGGCAAAGGTTGCCATTTCGGTGCAACAAGACCAAGACCAAGGACTGCAAGACGGAGGTCATCGTGGAGCCAGGAACAGCGTCACCACCAGAACTTTGTGCAGGCGAAGACTACTTTTGTCAGGATAGCTTGTACTAGCTGTCCCCCTTCAAATTAGCCCTCCATTGTTGGCTCCCTTCCTGCTCGATATTTGGGAAGAGGACCAGGGCCTCTATAAATAGGACTAGCCACCATAATGAAAAGGGGACGAAGCTCGAGGAAACAACGGAGCTCACACACAAGCTCACCGAGCCCAAGAACGCCTCAACCTCAGGAGGCCGTTCTTCCCTTGTATTGTTCATCATCAGCCCAAGAGGCAATCGACCACCACCACACTGGAGTAGGGTGTTACACCGCAATGGTAGCCCGAACCAGTATGAACCCTGTGTCCATCTGTGTTGTGAGTTTGTCGAGTTCATCCACGAGATCCTAGCAAGCTAGAGCATAGATCGGTAGGAGAGGAAGACTTCGCGCGCACCCTAGTGTTCGAACCTTAAGGGTTTGCCGGGACCCCAACCCCGACAACCCAATCGCATAAGGAACGCAAAATCAAGGAACATAACACCGGTATGACGGAAACTAGGGCGGCAAGAGTGGAACAAAACACCAGGCATAAGGCCGAGCCTTCCACCCTTTACCAAGTATATAGATGCATTAAATTAAATAGGAGATATTGTGATATCCCAACATATCCATGTTCCAACATGGAACAAACTTCATCTTCACCTGCAACTAGCAACGCCATAAGAGGGGCTGAGCAAAAGCGGTAACATAGCCAAACAACGGTTTGCTAGGAAAGGTGGGTTAGAGGCTTGAGATGGCAATATGGGAGGCATGATATAGCAAGTGGTAGGTAGCGCGACATAGCGATAGAACTAATAACTAGCAAGCAAAGATATAAGTGATTTCGAGGGTATGGTCATCTTGCCTGAGATCCCGCAAGGAAGAAGAACGAGTCCATGAAGAAGACAAACGGATGTACTCGAACGAATCCTCACAACTCCGGAATGAAACCGAAGCTAACAAGAGAAAGCAACCCGGAAAGAAGCAAACAACATAGTAAACAACCATCACATAAGCATGGCATGATGCGCAAACAAGTATTATGCATGTCTGGTTTAAAGAGTCATGGCATGACAAAATGCAACAAACAAAACTACAAATTAAGTGGAGCTCAATATGCAACGAGTTCCATATTGACGGAACACCACATCAATTATTTAGTTCACTCCTGGTTAGGTACTCAACAATATTAAAAGTTTTTAAACATGGCAAGAGGTGAAGCATATGAAATCTACCTGTCTAGGCAAGTTTAAATGAGGCCGGAACAACAAACAACAAGTCCGGAAAATCCTCATATGCAAATTATGGATTTGGTACTGTTCTGCCCTAAACCATATTTTAGAGTTGTTTAACATGCAAAGTAAAGTCACCATGTTAAACTAGCCATTTTTCTACCCCATTTACATATAAAAATTTATTAAATTTGGAGCTACGGTTATTAAGTTATGAAATAAAGCATTTTAACATGGCATATGAGCAAAATTAAACAAACAACATTCTAAACATGTCAAACATGCATGAAAGTTGGATATAATGAAACTAGACAAGATTCTAAGCATTTTTCATATAAGGTTTGTTTAATTCCGATGCACAGTTAATTAGTTTTTATATGCATGAAGTTAGGGGAGTTTTCTGTAAAACAGGTAAACCACTGGTTATTAGCAAAATCGTAGCGGACGAAAATAATATAAACTGGGCTGAAACTGCTGACCAACAGTGCACGGGGGGATTTGGGGTGGCTGCTCACATTGGGCCAAGCCCAGGTGGTGGAGAGGTAGGCCGGGGTGGACTGGGCCGGCTCGCATGTTGGGCTGGCAGAGGCAAGGTGGAGCGTGCTGGCCTAGTGAGGAGGAAGACGCGGTCAACGCTCGAAGCGTTCGTCGTCTCCTGACAAACAGGAAGCGGTCGAGGCAGGGGGCCGCGGAGGTGGAGGTCGCCGGCGCTGGTGGACTTTGGCGGCGAGCGGAGCTTGCCAAGGCGGCGACCGAGGCGACGCCCTTGGCTCCAGCGGGTGGTAAGGACGACGCAGAGGCGATGCGGCGCTACAGCTGTTCGAGGCATAGTAGGGGCGCGATTCAGGCGAAGCGGAAACAGCAGCGACGGGGCTTGGAACTTCCACGGGCAGGCGAGGAGGTCCTGGAGAGGTCGCCGGCGGCAACTGGCGCGGGCATGCGAGGTGAGGCGGAGGGACTTGGCGCTCTAGTTTTGCTGAAGACTTCGAGGAAGCCGAGCCCGGCGTGGAGAAGGTAAATTAGCACGGCGGCGGCTAGCCTGGGGTTCCCGGCGACGACAAGGTCGGTTGAGGCGCGAAGGCGAGGCCGAGGTTGCAAGGGCGGCAAGGCAAGCCCTAGCTTGAGGCGCCCATGGCTGTAGGGGAGAAGGAACAAGGCAGTGCTGCTTTTGCGGTGCTGGACGCGTCCATGGAGGCAGGGGAGGCCGCGGTGAAGCGACTCCGACAGGTTGGAGTCGAGGTAGCGCACGGATCCGACCGGTCTTTGTGGCGGACGCGCGAGGACAACGAAGAACGCCGGCGAGCTGGTCCGGGATGATGTGGTCAACAAGAAGCAGGGAATCGAGCAGGTAGTTTCGTTCATGGCGTCCCCTGTTCATGTGAATAAGAGAAGGGAGAGAGCTGAGAGAGGGAATATGGAGGGGGAAAGGAAGGAGAGGGAGGCGACGGGGAGCTGCAACATGACCTGTTGCTCCGGTCGTCCAGGTCGAGGTCGGCTTGCTGGAGGGGCTCGGGCTCCATGGGCGCGAGGGGATCGAGGACAAAGGCGCAAGAGGAGCTCGGGCACCGTGTTGCTGCTCTGGATCAAGAGGACGGGATCTGGGGTGTGGGTGGTTGGCTCGGGTGAGATCCCGAGGGAGATTTGAGTGTGGCGGCGGCGGCAGGGACAAAAGTCCTAGATTTTAGAGTTTGTCTAGAGATGGATAAAGGGGAACTATATATAGCAAATGGATTTTTGATTAGAGGCTAATCCGTCTCTCCGATCGTAATCAGACGACCGGAAAAAATAGATATAGAGTCCAAACAAGAAAACGGACATGTTTTCGGGATGTTTGGGGATGATCCGGATCCGACGGTGATGACTGTCAGGGTCGGGTTCGGGACAGCTGCCGGACGCGCGTGAGGGGTCAATGTACTTCGTAAGGAGGGGTCAGGCTGGGCCTAGGAGTACTGTGAAGAAGGGCTTGGGCTGAGAGGAAAGAGGGGGAATGCAGCCTGGCGACTGCTTTCGGAGACCGAAAACGTCTGACGTTTTGACCGGCTATATTGCTGCTATAGTTATCCGTTGGGGCGTCAAACAAACTCTGAATGCGATGAAACTTGGCAGGCGTCCTACCTGCAACATAACAACACTGCATGCCAACTTTCAACCCATTTCGAGAATATTTTCCGGCCACCAATAAAATAATATTTCGGACGTGCCGCGGGCGCGTGCAAGTGTAGTTGGGCTCAGAACGGACAACAGGCGGAACTGGGGAACCTGGACGGATGCAAGTTTGAAAACATGATGATGCAAAGCACATGATGACATGACAAGATGCGACAAGCAAGCAAATGACAAGGCAACAACAACGAATAACTGGAAGACACCTGGCGCAACGGTCTCGGGGCGTCACATGCTCCCAACTCTTGATGAGCTACATCAACCTTGAGCAACCCACACAAATTCAACTACATGATCAAGTTCAACACCACCACCCAAGGTATGTTATTCCATCTTAGAGAAGCTTTACCCTGAGTCATGGGTCAAAGCAACTCAACAAGATGCGGATACATCAAAAGCTTAAACGATAAATGGTAACCCCATTTTGAGCTTAAATGATGAGTATGACCTATGATCAAGTGATCTCACTTGACTCCTCGGTCAATATACTCTAACATAGGTGACTCTGTCGCCGACCAATTCTAGATGAAGTTCTCTAGTGTTTCTATGTTTTTCTTGCATTTGTCTCTTGCATATTTATTTCCCTTCATGTAGATTTCTTTTCTTTTTCTTTGTTGTGTTCTGCATCTCTTGCATCGAATTCATTGCAAATCTTTCAGTTAATTCCTTGCAGATCTTTGTGAGATCTTATTTGCCTAATGAGCTGAGGTGACAAATGTTCTCTCTGTCTGGAACTCGGTCGTACCGATTCGTCTCTTTTGGTCACGCCGAAGCATTTCGGTGCAACCGAAAAATATAACTTGGTGTCACTGATTTCACTGCAGAGAAAACAATTTACCACTTGTTCCTGCACTTTTGTCCCAGCTCCACTCGATGATTCTTGTCCTCTACCAGCATTACAATCTATATGCTGCTTTGCTCTGTGACTCAAGGACCAAACCTATTTTGACTCACACTCCAGAAGATCCCTTCTTGGAAATTAATGTCAAAGGGGGAAAGAGATCACATCAAAGCTTATTCTCTTCAAAGGGGAGAGAGAGAAAAAGGGAGAGAGAGGTAGTCACATCAAAGGCCCCAGATGCTTGGTGTTCAAGAGGAGAGAAGTCACATGTCTTTAAGAGGGGAAAGACATGTCTATGTTATGTTTATGCTTATGTTTATGGTCTGTTTTGCTCTGATTTTGTTTTCCTATGTTCTCCCATTCTGAAAGTGTGTTATATCGACTAGAGGGGGGTGAATGGGCGATTTTTATGAATTCTTCATTGAGGAATTTGCAAGTGAGGAAATTTCTTAGCGAAGAACTACTAGCAGCGGAATAAGTACTCAAAAGTAAAAATAACAGAACACAAGCATAGTCATCACGATGAAATGAACATAAGCACAGAGTACCGAAAGCGTAAGCACAAGATAACACAGGATGAAGATAAACTGACTGAAGAAATTGAACTGGGGAAATTGAGAAAGTCTTCAGTCAAAGTCTTCAAACACAGATATGAACAAGCACTCAACACAGTTATGAGGAAATGAAAGAGTTGAGGAAATAGAACTTGTGAGCTTGGTGAAGACAATGATTTGGTAGACCAGTTCCAACTACTGTCTCAGTTGTACATCTGGTTGGAGCGGCTAGGTATTTAAACCTAAGGACACACAATCCCGGACACATAGTCCTCACCGTATTCTCCTTGAGCTAAGGTCACACAGACCTCGCCCAATCACTTGTGGTAAGTCTTCAGGTGACTTCCGAACCTTCACAAACTTGGTCACTCGGCGATCCACAATTCCTCTTGGATGCTCTAGACCTTGACGCCTAACCGTCTGGAAGAAGCACAGTCTTCAAAGGTAACAAGCGTCGGATCCACGCAGGATCAATCTCTTCAGTGATGCTCAATCACTTGGGGTTTGTAGGTGTTTGGGTTTGGCTTTCCTCACTTGATGATTTTCGCTCAAAGTCCTCGAAGGATGGGATGCTCTCAAATGCAAGTGTCAGTTTCTCTCGGAGTAGCCAACCAGCTAGTGGTTGTAGGGGGCGGCTATTTATAGCCTCGGGAACAGCCCGACATGATAAGACATAAATGCCCTTCAATGATATGACCGTTAGGTGGGTAGATATTTTGGGACAGCTGGCGCACAACACAGCAACGGTCGGAATTTTGAGTATCAAATTCCTCAGGGCTGTCATGTTCCTCACTATATAGGCAGTCCGCACTGGCGGATTCCTAACTCCTCAGTCACAACAAATTCCTTAGAGACCAGAAGAACTTCGTCTCTGTCACTGAAGAATATGACTGAACTGTATGAGATTTCCAATGGCTTCACTCGAAGGGATTGGTAGGTGTAGGATTTTGAGTTGAGCATCACATGGAAATTTTTCCTTAGTATTTCCTCGACCCCCTTTAACAGTACGGTGTTTCCTAAGACTCAAGAAAGAGAAAATGAAACTATAAAAAAGTCTTCATGCTTCATGTCCCTCGAATGAATACAAAGTCTTCAGGATTGCACCAATTTCTTCACTTTCAAAGTCTTCAGAAGGTCTTCAAAAGTCCAAAGTCTTCAGTCGAAGAACTTCATTTTTAGGGGTCGACTTTCTCTGTAAATATCAAACTCATCATAGACTTATAGACATGTGTACACTCACAAACGCATTAATCCCTTAACCTATAAGTCTTAAATACACCAAAATCACTAAGGGGCACTAGATGCACTTACAATCTCCCCCTTTTTGGTGATTGATGACAATATAGGTTAAGTTTTCAACGGGGATAAACATATGAAGTGTAAAAACTGATATTCAGGAATTTGATTGCAAGATATAGAAGAACTCCCCCTGAAGATGTGCATAGTGAGGAATTTGCATTTGAAGCAATGCACACTTGAAGAGTTGAATCATGGAGATCTCCCCCTATATCTTGTAATTCATACATGCATTTGACATATCATAATGAGGAATATGAAATGCATGATGAAATATGGTGACTGATGTAATTTAGCATGCATGAATTAACACATATGAGGAATAAGCATGTAGAAAGACACATCAAAAGTATCGGAGCACTATCGGGTTTAAGTTTACAACTCGATCCAATAAAGTTTCAGAAGAACGAGAGTTGTAACTTAGCAAAAAACGCCCATATAGACAGACCCGCTTGAAGACTATCTCAAAATTCTCCCCCTTTGTCATCGAATGACCAAAAGGATCGAAAATGAGGACTAACGCCCCTGCAGAATATCAAGTTGATGAAGGAGCGCCATCGTTGTTGGGGTCGTTTGTCGTGGAAGGGCCTGCTGCAGTGTCGTCCAAGTCTTCATGCTCGTCGGTATCGCGTGATGAAGAATAGGAGCTAGACACCAAAGGAGGAACCTTGACCTTCTTGTATTTCTTGAGTGGAGGTGTAGACCAGTCAAAATCCTCCTTGAGACCCATTTTCGTGAGATCTTCTTCACCATACAGATGTGACAGAATGGCCCAGGTGCAACCAAAAACTTCATGGAGGTAGTAATGGTTTTTCTTCACTGCATTGTGTGTAGCAGTCATGTTGTGAGGAAATGAGCCAAACTAATGCTTAACCCATTTATGGTTTCGATCCACCTTCTGGTGAAGACTAAGCAGAAGCTCACGGCCAGTCATCACACGAGGAGCAGTGGCTTGGGGAGTAGACTTCGGTGCATTGGCAGCAGAGTCATGTGTGGCAGAGTCATCATTGGTGGAATAAGATGCAGCCTTGCGAAACTGACCATCCAATGGACGAATGCCTTCATCAATAACAACCGGAGCCTTGCCCTTTTCATCAGCTGAGGAATAGGTCTGCTTGAGGACTTCAATCGAAGGCAAGTAGCTGAGGTGATTCTGAAAATCAGCTTTGTAGTTGAGTGAAGACCTTGTCCTAAGGAATCTCATGATCCAGGGTGCATAAGGCTTCAGCTCAAATGGTGAAAGTGCAACATTTTCCAGAGTCCTCATGAAGAAATCGTGATAATTGACAGGAATGCCATGAATGATGTTGAAAACCAGATTCTTCATGATGCTGACAATTTCCTCATCAGATGAGTCGTGGCCTTTGATGGGGCTCATTGTCCTCGTCGGAATGTGATAGACAGTCCGAGGCACATATAGTAATTCCTTCACGAGGAATTTGGTTCGTGGGGCCTGACCTGGCTTCAAAGGCTTCGTCAGAACTTGCATGTAGTAATTTGTAAGCTCAGGTTCACTGTAGATGCAATGAGCAGCTTCAAGGGGAGGACTGAGTGGTAAAGCACGAAGCAATTCAGTAGCTGGTGCCGTGTAGTGAGTGTTTTCAGACATCCAGTCCAGCACCCATGAATTCACATCTTCAGAATCTTCTGTGATGTGCAGCGTCACATAAAATTGAAGAATGAGTTCTTCATTCCAATCACAGATGTCAGTGCAGAAATTTAACAGTCCAGCGTCATGAAGAACACTGAGGACTGGCACGAAGAACGACAGGGATTCCATATCCACGTGAGGAATGTGCTCATGGTAGAAGATTTTGTCTTTGTTGAACAACACTGAGGAATAGAAATTAGCCTGGCTGGCAGTCCAGAAACGTCTCTTCCTAATGCGAGCAGAGTCATAGGGGTTGTAGTTTGTGAAGAATACGTGCTCGCCGAAGAAATCATCAGCCTTGAATTTTTGCTTCCTAGAGAATGGATCCTTTGGCTTGGGTAGAGGAGTGTCAGTGAGTTGCATCACAACCTCAGGAATTGCAATCTCAGGTTCTTCAGACTGAGGAATTTCTGGTTCCTCTTCAATGTCAGTCTGCGTCTTCAGATGTTCAGCGGTAGCAGTTTCTTCAGCACTAGTGGCTGGAATTTCTTCACGTACAGACGAAGTGGGGTGAGTTTCTTCAGAACCCATTTGAACAGTTTGTGCAGGGGACTGAGGTATTTGCTGTAAAGGTGTGAGCAGTGGAGAGTTGGGATGCTGACTTTCCCAAAAGTCATCACTTAGCACGAGTGTGGTACATCCAATGTCCACATCTTCATCTTCCATTTCTTCAACGCCAGCCTCTTCAGCTGTGAACTGAGGCATAGGCGAAGAAACAACTGGTGTTGAAGGGATTTGATCCACTTCAATTTCTTCATCCATCTGCTCTGATGAAGCAGCAGAGGGATTCTCTTCATCGGATTCACTTGGAATCGCATATTCTTCATCAAAAGGAACAAGGTCCTTTGATGGCATGGTTGAGATAGGAACAGGATCAATTGGGTTTGCAAACGAGCTTGTTAGTGGCTTCATCTTCTTTGGGGCTGAAGAATTTGATGAACTTGATGCCTTCTGTTTCTTCACTGTTGCACGCTCTGCAACCTTGGTCTTCTTCACATCTGATGCAGATTGAAGGATCGGAGTTGGTGTAGGCGCGGGAGGAGCAGAGGAACCTGGTTGATTTTCTTCAGGCACAACTGATGCAGTTGCCCTGACTTCTTCATTTTCTTCAGGCGCACCACTAGTGGATGCCGTGGCAATTTCTTCAGCAGCTGGAATACAGTCATCAGCCCTGGAACTCACATTTTCTTCAGCAGCCTGAAAGTCATCAGTGGTGCTGGCATGTTCTTCAGTTGGCTGAGCAGATGCTTCAGCTTGAGGAATTTCCTGTTGCATTGGGAGTGCAACATTTGAAGTGAAGTTGTCAGTCAGTTTAACAAACCTGACCTTGGATCCTTGCCAATCAGCATAGTATGCTTTGAAGTCATCGCTGAGGGTTTGATTTCAGACTGGATTTTTACAAGTTCATCAGTTGTCATAGTGAGAACGTTGTTCTTTAGAAATTTCTCCTTCTTATATTGCGCTTTCTTAATCTGCCTAGCCTTCTCATATTTCCATTTTTCTTCTTGGATGAAATGGGTCAGCATGTGACTTTGGCCAGGAGTCAACTTGAAATCAGGCATAGGAGTGTTTGGATCCTTATGCCAGAGATCAATATAGTCGAGGATCAACCTTGGATCCAAAAGCAGTGGCACATTTGTGCCTTTGGCTCTAGAGGCCCTGACTTGCCTATCTCTGATGATCTCAGCAAGTTCTTCATCATCAGCTTCCTCTTCTTCAGATGGCACTTGGAAGGCGACCTGCTTCTTCTGAGGACTAGGGCGAGGACCTCGTCCAGCAGTGGTCTTTGTCTTCAGCAGAGAGGGTCCCGTTGAAGAATTGGGTGCAGCTGAGGAACTAGTTGAAGCTCCTGAGGCAATAGAGACTCCTGTAGTCCTTTGACACGTGGCAAGATGCACAGGTGCAAAGGACTTTGTCAGAGCAGCTGAGGACTTTGGAGGAGCTGTTGAGGACTTTTGAGGAGCTGAGGATTTGGGAGGAGCAGGAGCAGCATGAGGAATTGGCCTTGAGGGCTTTGAAGATTCTGGCCGTGAGGGCATTGCTGAGGAACTTGGCCTTGAGGGCACTAAAGGCGAAGCACTTGGTTTGTGCGCAGGCTTCTTTGACATGGCCTTCTTAGGCTTGACAGAGGCCTCGGCGGCAGCAGCAGCAGCAGCAGAGTCTTCGTTGAATTTCTTCACAGCTTCTCTGGCTTGTCTAGCCAACTTGGCCTGGCGCTTGGCCCATTCATCAGGATAATCCTCACCATGCTTGAGGCTGGTGTGGTCAGCTATTTGGCCAGGTGCCAATGGAGGTCTTGGGCATGGAGGATTGAGTGCGAATTTCTTCATGTATTTGGGAGTAACATATTCGTACTCCCTCCACTCTCTTGCCCATCTCCTCTCTATCCTCTGTATGCGCACCTTGCGCTAATTTTTGTCCTCTTTCCCAAACTTGGCCTCATCAGGAGTGCAGTAATCTTTGTATATGTATCAGGGATTTCAAAGGCAGTATTGATTTCAGGCCTCTTTCCTCCTTTCTGTGGCTTCTTACTGTCAGCCATTTTCTTCAGTTGAGGAATTTGAACAATTGAATTCTCTAAAGAAGTATGCAATTTTTCTTCAAGGAACGCTGCAAATGAGTTAAGTTGATGAGAACCTGGTGATTCAGCAGCAGACATGAGTACATGTGAACAGAGTATAGTTGCGAGGAATTTTGAGAGGTCATATGCGTTCTTAGAAGGTTTTGTAAAAAGAACAAGTTTGAGGAATTTGACCAGACGAGTCTTGAAGAATTTCACTGAGCGTTCTTAGTCTTAGGTTCCAGAGTTGTACAGATCAGAAATCCGCACAATTGAGGAATCTTGAAGAGAAATTTGCAGCTTAGAGAAATGAATCAAGAACAGATGACATGTGAGGTGTTTAGTGTGTGAAGATTTGAAGAAAAACACCTTTGAAGATTTTGTAGATAATCATTTGAATCACAGAGGGCAGTAAAAGTATCTTTTAATTACCCTGAACAAAGAACATGACAAACTATGAGGTGGAGAAGTGAAGTTCGTCTGTGCAGATCTTCCACGCCCTAACTCGGCGGAGGAAGACGGCTATGGCGGCGGCGGAGTGAAGATTTCCGCAGCCGGCGTGAGTACGGCGGTGACGAGGTCGAGGCATTGAAGCTCTTCCTCACCGGCGATGATGAAGTAGCGGCGGCGGCGGAGTTGAGAAGCTCGAGCTGGAGAAGGAGGTCGAGCGGAGTAAAGGAAGTGAGTAAGGGGAGAGGGGGTATTTATAGCCACGGTGAAAAACTATTCGCCTGAAGAATTTGGACGAACGTGCCCCTGACCCTTCTCATTCGCATGACATGTGTCACCCATGTACTGAGAAGTGGAGATCGTGTTAGATTGTGGGTGAATAGATAAGTATATCATGCGATGCGGAACGGTTTGAGAGGCAAAGCCGAAAATTTGGATAAGATAGGTTTTAAAGTTCCGTTCACAATTTCTTCAGCTGACAAGGACACAATGAAGATTTTGAACAAGTTTCAAATAGAACGCACATGAAGAATTTGTGAATAGATTGGGTTTAGTGTAGCATAGAGGGGGAAGGGTCCGATCACATTCACTTAGCAGAAAAACCAACTTGAAGAAATAGCCATAAGTGAATGCTATAGAGGACATAAACTCATATATATATATATATAGCCAATGAAGAAAAACGACAGAAATAGTGAAGACAATGCAAAGTTGAAAGAATTTGAACAACTGAGGAATTTCAACTTTTGGTGGTGGCGTGACCCACCGTATAAGAACGATGATTTCAGACACCGCGTACAATTGTCGTAGGGTTCTGAGAATCAAATTCTTCGTTAATTTCTTCATACTTAGAGTGTTATTCTTCATTGATTTAAGAAAAATGTTTCTTCATGTGTTGTACATCTAAGTCATCAATTTTGTATAAGTGTTAGGATGAGTGTCCTTTTCAGAGAACATTCGAAGATTCTAGGATATTTAGCTCACACCGCAACTTACTAAATCTCTTCTCATCCAAGGGCTTTGTGAAGATATCGGCTAGCTGTTCTTCAGTCTTCGCATGCTCAATAGAAATGTCGCCCTTCAACGCATGATCACGAAGAAAATGATGACGAATCTGAATGTGCTTTGTCTTCGAGTGCTGAACTGGGTTGTGAGCAATCTTGATGGACTCTCATTGTCACAGAAGAGAGGCAGATTCTTCATGTTGACGCCGTAGTCCTTAAGAGTTTGCTTCATCCATAGCAATTGAGCACAGCAAGAACCAACGACAATGTACTCAGCTTCAGCAGTAGATAGTGATACGCAGTTCTGTTTCTTCGAGGACCAACAGACCAAAGATCATCAAAGGAAATGACATGTACCAGATGTTGACTTGTAGTCCACACGATCACCAGCATAGTCAGAGTCAGAATATCCGATGAGATCAAAAACCGAGCCCTTGGGGTACCATAATCCAAGTGTTGGTGTGTAAGCTAGATATCGAAGAATATGCTTCACAGCCTTATGGTGTGATTCCTTCTGTGTAGCTTGAAATCGGGCACACATGCAAACACTAAGCATTATATCTGGCCTAGATGCACATAAGTACAATAAAGAACCAATCATGGAGCGTTATACCTTATGATCGAAGTCAATACCATTTTCTTCAGTGCACATATGGACATCTGTGGGCATAGGAATTTTGACACCTTTGCAATCTTGCATGCCGAATTTCCTCAGTACATCCTTGAGGTATTTCTCCTGAGATATGAATATGCCATTGCATTATTGACGAAATTGAAGACCTAAGAAGAATTTCAATTCTCCCATCATAGACATTTGATATTATTCACTCATCATATAGGCAAACTCATCACTATAATGCTGGTCAGTACAGCCAAAGATAATATCATCAACATATATTTGGCACACAAACAATTCACCATCATAAGATTTAGTGAAAAGAGTAGGGTCGAGTGAACCGGGTTTGAAGCCTTTCTTCATAAGGAATTCATTCAAAGTATCATACCACGCCCTTGGGGCCTGCTTGAGGCCATAGAGGGCCTTATTGAGTCTGAAGACTTTGTCGGGATTCTTTGGATCTTCAAAACCTGGGGGTTGAGCAACATATACTTCTTCCTCAAGCTTACCATTGAGGAATGCACTTTTCACATCCATTTGATATAAAGTGATATCATGATGGTTAGCATAAGCAAGTAATATGCGAATAGCCTCAAGTCTAGCAACAGGTGCAAAAGTTTCATCGAAATCAATTCCTTCAACCTGTGTGTAGCCTTGAGCTACAAGTCGTGCCTTATTCCTTACCGCAAGGCCATTTTCGTCTTGCTTGTTGCGATAGATCCACTTTGTGCCAATGATATTGTGCTTGCGAGGATCTGAACGTTTGACCAGTTCCCAGACGTTATTGAGCTTGAACTGTTGTAATTCTTCTTGCATGGCCTGAATCCACTCAGGCTCCAGAAATGCTTCATCTACCTTAGTGGGCTCTATGATAGAGACAAAAGCATAGTGCCCATAAAATTTAGATAAATGTGAAGCTTTTGATCGTGTGAGAGGACCTGGCGCTTTAATGTCATTGATGATCTTTTCAACTTGCACTTCTTTTGCAATGCGAGGATGAGCTGGTTGTCGTTGATGAATTTGATCAACATTTTCTTCAGCACCATTTTCTTCAGTATTTTCTTCAGGTGCATTAGCTCGACGTTCTTCATGTTCTGGAATGAATTCTTCAGCAGATTCTGAAGTAGGAATGACATCCTCAGTAGCCTTGAACTTGATAGTTTCCTCAGGTGCTGGTTCATCTATCACAATAGGTAGGTGCAATCTTTGCGAGCCATTAGTTTCATCGAACCGCACATCTATAGTTTCAACAACCTTGTGAAGAACGTTGTTGAAGACTCTGTAGGTGTGCGAGTCCTTTCCGTAACCAAGCATAAATCCTTCATGTGCTTTCCATGCAAATTTTGAGTTGTGATGAGGATTTCTAATCTAACATTTAGCACCGAAGACTTTGAAATAACTTACATTGGGTTTCTTATCAGTGAGGAGTTCATAGGCAGTCTTCTTGAAGAATTTGTGAAGATATACTCTGTTGATGATGTGGCACACAATATCAATTGCCTCAATCCAGAAACGACGAGGCATTTTGTATTCATCAAGCATAGTGCGAGCCATCTCAGCAAGAGTCCTGTTCTTGCGCTCCATGACACCGTTCTGCTGAGGAGTATAAGGAGCAGATAACTCATGAGTAATACCAAGTTCATCAAGATAGTCATCAAGACCAGAATTCTTGAACTCAGTTCCATTGTCACTTCTAATGTGCTTGATCTTCACACCAAAGTTGGTTGAAGCCCTCGAGGAAAATCGTTTGAAGACTTCCTGCACTTCATGTTTGTAAGTAACAATGTGTACCCATGTGTATCGAGAGTAATCATCAACAATAACAAAGCCATATTGAGATGCCTCATTTGAGACTGCAGAATAACGGTTAGGACTGAAGAGATCCATGTGAAGCAATTCAAATGGACAAGTGGTGGTCATGATAGTCTTCGCTGGATGCTTAGCCTTTGTCATCTTTCCAGCTTCACAGGCTCCGCATAAGTGATCCTTGAGGAATTTGACATTCTCGATGCCAATGACATGCTTCTTCTTCGCAAGCGTGTACAAATTCCTCATGCCTGCATGACCAAGTCGCCGATGCCAGAGCTAGCTTTCTGAAGCTTTTGCAAGTAGGCACAAGGCTGGTTGTGGTCCTGTAGAGAAATCAATAATATACAGGTCTCCTCTCCTAAAGCCTTCGAAGACTTTGGAATTGTCAGCTTCCATAACCACAACAAAACGGTACTTGCGAAAGACCACAACCATATCAAGATCGCAAAGCATTGAGACAGACATGAGGTTGTATCCTAAGGACTCGACAAGCATGATTTTGTCCATGTGTCGATCCTTTGTGATCGCAACCTTACCTAGACCCAATACCTGACTTTTTCCTTTGTTAGAAAAGATGATATGCTTCAGATGCAACGGAGATAATGGAGCATCCATCAATAGATTCTTGTCACCAGTCATGTGATTTGTACATCCACTATCGAGGACCCACTCAGTGGCTTTGGGTTGATCATCCTGCAGATGAATTAGTGCAGCTTACGAACTCATATACTTCATCAGTGAAGAATATGACATCAATTCATCAGATCAATTTCATCAAGCAATAGAATAGATAAAGCAGTTTGAGGACGTGAGAAATGAAAGTTCATTTCTTCATGGTTAGCATGCGTCCTATCAGGCACACTCAGGTCTCCAGAAAATTCTTCAGACGATTACGTACGTCTGGAGACCTAACCCTGCGAAAGAGATTAGTTCTTTTTCTTCACCACCCACATCTGAAGGGGTGGCAAAGAGTTCATCACTCTGCGAGCTTCATACGAGAAAGGTGGCATAGAAGTTAGTCCATTTCATTTCACATAAGAGGGGTTAGGATAAGCATATGAATAAGAAGAGAAATTCTTCAAGGACTTATGAACATAATGATTAGAAGAATAATGCCCATATTCATAGCCCTTAGCTCTTCCCTGCGAAATAGAGTTATTAGCATGATGATATTCATATGAGGACTTTGATCCTTTTAAGGAACTTGGTCCATATGAAGAATTTGATCTGGGGTTCCTATTCTTCATAGGTGGTGTCCTGAGGATATTCACCTGAAGACTTTCAAGGCACCTTTTGGGAACCCAGATTTTCTTCATAGGAGGATAGTTCCTGCAGTTAGTGCCAACATATCTAGCAAATATTTCACCATTCTGATTTTTGAACAGTTTATAGTTGGAGTCAAATGACTCATCATTAGAACGAGGAGATTCACATGCAAAGCCAGATAAGTTAGATGGATAAACTGGAGGTCCCTTTGTAGCAACCCATGAGGTTTTGGGGTACTGCTCAGGCTTCCAATATGTACCATCAGCATTGAGTTTCCTCTCAAAGGCAATACCCTCTTTCCTAGGGTTCCTGTTGAGAATCTTCTTTTTAAGCACATCACAAAGAGTCTGATGCCCTTTGAGGCTTTTGTACATGCCTGTCATGTACAATTCCTTCAGCCTTGCATCGTCAGTGATACTAGCAGTGTCCTCAGATGAGGAATTAGTGATAGCAAAGGCAGATGAAGAATTTGAAACATTAACAGCATTTGAACATTCAGGTGAAGAATTAGCAAATTCATGTTCAATGCACTTCAAGCATAGAGGAACAAATTCTTCCTGAGAAGCGTTGATTTGTTGAGCAAGTAATGAATCGCGCTTCTTCTGAAGATCTTCATAACTCACTCTTAGCTTTTCAAGATCTTGCTTTCTTTGAAGAAATTCATAAGAAAGCTTCTCATGATCAGATAAGAGAGTGTTATGATGAACTTGAAGGTTGTCAAACCTAGTCTGAAGTCTCTGAAGATTTTCAGTCAAGGCTTTAGTGCGATCCATTTCTTCACCCAACATATCATCACTTTTGTCTAGCATGTTTTGAACCTTTTCAAAAGCCCTTTGTTGTTTTACAGCAATCTTAGCAAGTTTAGAATAGATGGGCTTAAGGTTTTCATCAGATTCATTCTCACTTGATTCAGAGGAGGCATATTTGAGTACCTTGGCACCCTTTGCCATGAAGCAATAGGTGGGAGCGTAGTCATCATTGCCTTCATCAGCCTTGTTGGTGAGGTCATTTTCTTCAGTGTTGAAGATAGACTTGCTGACGAAAGCAGTAGCGAGGGCTAGGCTCGCCACACCAGATTCGGACTCCTCATATGCCTCATCTTCCTCATTTTCTTCAGATTCAGCCTCAGAGTCCATTTCCTTGCCAATGAATGCCCAAGCCTTCTTGGAGCTGCTCTTCTTGTGAGATGAAAGACTTTGAGGATTTTGATGATGAAATTTTTGATGAATTCTTCTTTTTCTTCGCATCATCAGAACTGTAATCCTTGTATTTCTTCTTCTTTGATTCCTTTTCCCACTGAGGACAATCTTGAATCTAATGTCCAGGTTTCTTGAATTTGTGACAAAGCCTCTTCTTGTAGTCACTGGATGAGGAATCATTGCTCCTTGAGGGTCTTCCAAAGTGACCACGTCTTGAGAACTTCTGGAATTTCTTCACGAGCAGTGCTAGATCATGGCTTAGTTCTTCAGGATCACCAAGGCTGCTACCAGAGTCTTCATCTTCGGACTCAGATACTGCCTTGGCCTTCAGTGCACGTGATCTCCCATAGCTCGAACCGTAGAGATCTCTCTTTTCAGCAAGCTGGAACTCATGAGTATTTAGCCTCTCGAGGATATCAGCGGGATCAAGTGACTTGTAATCAGCATGTTCTTGTATCATCAATGCCAGAGTATCAAATAAGGAATCAAGCGATCTCAGCAATTTCTTCACCACCTCATGGTCAGTGATGTCAGTGGCACCAAGTGCTTGAAGCTCATTTGAGATGTCAGTTAGGCGATCGAAGGTTTGTTGAACATTTTCACTGTCGAGTCTTTTGAAGCGGTTGAAGAGATTGCGAAGAACATCAACTCGAGAGTCACGCTCTGTTGAGACTCCTTCATTCACCTTGGACAACCTATCCTAGATAAGCTTAGCAGTTTCCAAAGCACTCACTCTTCCATACTGTCCTTTGCTCAGATGGCCACATATGATATTCTTCGCTTGAGAATCGAGTTGCTTGAATCTCTTCACATCAGCAGCATTCAAAGAAGGTGTGACTGAGGGAACACCATTTTCCACAACATACCAGAGATCGTTATCAATTGCCTCAAGATGCATTCGCATCTTATTCTTCCAGTAGGGGTAGTCCGTCCCATCGAAGGTAGGACACCCAGCAGAGACCTTGATCATACCTGCGGTCGACATACCTAAAACTCCAGGCGATTAAACCAAAATCACACCGAATAACGGAGTACCTTGCTCTGATACCAATTGAAAGTGTGTTATATCGAATAGAGGGGGGTGAATAGGCGATTTTTATAAATTCTTCACTGAGGAATTTGCAGGTGAGGAAATTCCTTAGCAAAGAACTACTAGAAGCGGAATAAGTACTCAAAAGTAAACATAACAGAACACAAGCATAGTCATCATGATGAAATTAACATAAGCACAAAGTACCGAAAGCGTAAGCACAGGATAACACTGGATGAAGACAAACAGACTGAAGAAATTGAACTGAGGAAATTGAATTGAGGAAATTGAGAAAGTCTTCAGTCAAAGTCTTCAAACACATATATGAACCAGCACTCAACACAGTTATGAGGAAATGAAAGAGTTGAGGAAATAGAACCAGTGAGCTTGGTGAAGACAATGATTTGGTAGACCAGTTCCAACTGTTGTCTCAGTTGTACATCTGGTTGGAGCGGCTAGGTATTTAAACCTGAGGACACACAGTCCCGAACACATAGTCCTCACCGTATTCTCCTTGAGCTAAGGCCACACAGACCTCGCTCAATCACTCTTGGTAAGTCTTCAGGTGACTTCCGAACCTTCACAAACTTGGTCACTCAGCGATCCACAATTCCTCTTGGATGCTCTAGACCTTGACGCCTAACCGTTTGGAAGAAGCACAGTCTTCAAAGGTAACAAGCGTCGGATCCACGCAGGATCAATCTCTTCAGTGATGCTCAATCACTTGGGGTTTGTAGGTGTTTGGGTTTGGGTTTTCCTCACTTGATGATTTTCGCTCAAAGTCCTCGGAGGATGGGATGCTCTCAAATGACAAGTGTCATTTTCTCCCGGAGCAGCCAACCAGCTAGTGGTTGTAGGGGGAGGCTATTTATAGCCTAGGGAGCAACCCAACATGATAAGACATAAATTCCCTTTAATGATATGACCGTTAGGTCGGTAGATATTTTGGGACAGCTAGCGCACAGCACAGCAATGGTCGGAATTTTGAGTATCAAATTCCTCAGGGCTATCATGTTCCTCACTATGTAGGCAATCCGCAGTGGCGAATTCCTAACTCCTCAGCCAGAACAAATTCCTCTTAGACCAGAAGAACTTCGTCTCTGTCACTGAAGAATATGACTGAACTGTATGAGATTTCCAATGGCTTCACTCGAAGGGATTGGTAGGTGTAGGATTTTGAGTTGAGCATCACATGGAAATTTTTCCTTAGTATTTCCTCGACCCCCTTAACAGTATGGTATTTCCTAAGACTCAAGAAAGAGAAAATGAAACTATAAAAACAAAAGTCTTCATGCTTCATGTTCCTCGAATGAAACCAAGTCTTCAGGATTGCACTAATTTCTTCACTTTCAAAGTCTTCAGAAGGTCTTCAGAAGTCCAAAGTCTTCAGTCGAAGAACTTCATTTTTATGGGTCGACTTTCTCTGCAAATATCAAACTCCTCATAGACTTATAGACCTGTGTACACTCACAAACACATTAGTCCCTTAACCTATAAGTCTTCAATACACCAAAATCACTAAGGGGCACTAGATGCACTTACACATTATCCAATACAAGATTCAGGGGGAGAAAGACTGCTAGGGAAGGAAATCCTTGAATTCCTTGCATATCTTTACCTTTTGGGGACATTTCTATATACAATAGAGTACCTAGTATTCACTCTCTACATGTCATCCCAATCTTGGTACCCTTATGGTTTGTTGTTTGCTTTGCTTAGTAGATGTGTCTGTGTTATCTAACATTGTTTACTCAGGTTCATCTCTTCCAAAGCTAGCTCAAGACCACAAGGTAAGTATATGCATCACACTCATGTGCATGAGGATCTCTTGATAATGTACATATTGTTTGCAAGAAGGAATCGTGAGCATGAAGTTACAACTTCATATACTCACATCATTTGCTCTGATGCATTTAGCCAAGATACATGTAACACATTGCTTGCTCTGTCATGTTTATGCATTCACATGCTCTTACTAGCCATATTGACATGAATGCACACATGTAGGGGGAGCCCATGCATGTTACATGTCTTTTCAAAGCTTTACTTGTTATTCTCTATATCTTTATCTAAAGCTTTGATGTATGTTGTCATCAATTACCAAAAAGGGGGAGATTGAAAGCACAAGTGCTCCTTGGGTGGTTTTGGTAATTAATGTCAACATATCTCTTGTTGGACTAATGTTTTTATCTAGTATATTTCAGATAAGTTCAACAGATGGAGTGCCATGAACAAGAAGATGTGGAACCCCTTCAAAATGCTAAGGACAAAAGATTGGCTCAAGCTCTAAAGCTCAAGACTCTACATTTTACCTTTTAGTGATCCAAGATCACATTGAGTCCATAAGAAAAGCCAATACTATTAAAAGGGGATGAGGTGTTGCTTAATGGCTTGCTTGCTCAAAATGCTTAGTGATATGCTCCAAAACCCTCAACCACTTTCCCATGTCCACATATGTCCCAAACCAAAAGTCAAACTCGGCCCCACCGAAATTTTCCATCCGGCGCCATCGAGTTCTCTTGACATAGCCATTGCCACAAACCCTAATCAATTCGGTCACACAGATGGGGTCTAGGACTCACCGAGATGGGCTTGCAAACTCTTTTTTGCCTATTGCAATAATCTCGGTCTCACCGAGATATGCAATCGGTCCCACCGAGCTTGACTGACCAACTCTCTGTTTTGCTTATTACCCAAATCGGTCCCACCGAGTTTGTGTAATCGGCCAAACCGAGATGAGGTTTTACCCTAACCCTAGCACATTGGTCCCACCGAGTTGATCATGTCGGTCCCACCGAAAAGCCTAACGGTCACATTATGAACTGAGTCGGTCTGACCGAGTTTTCCGATTCGGTCCCACCGAGTTTGGTCAATTGTGTGTAACAGTTAGTTTTTGTGTGGAGGCTATATATACCCCTCCACCCACTCTTCATTCATGGAGAGAGCCATTAGAACATGCCTACACTTCCAACTTACACTTTTTGAGAGAGAACCACCTACACTTGTGTTGAGGTCAAGATATTCCACTCCAACCACATAAATCTTGATCTCTAGCCATCCCCAAGTTGTTTTCCACTCAAATCATCTTTCCACCAAATCCAAATCTGTGAGAGAGAGTTGAGTGTTGGGGATACTATCATTTGAAGCACAAGATCAAGGAGTTCATCATCTACACACCATCTATTACCTTTTGGAGAGTGGTGTCTCCTAGATTGGTTAGGTGTCACTTGAGAGCCTCCGTCAAGATTGTGGAGTTGAACCAAGGAGTTTGTACGGGCAAGGAGGTCGCCTACTTCATGAAGATCTACCTAGTGAGGCAAGTCTTTCGTGGGCGATGGCCATGGTGGGATAGACAAGGTTGCTTCTTCGTGGACCCTTCATGGGTGGAGTCGTGGACTCGCGCAACAATTACCCTTCATGGGTTGAAGTCTCCATCAACGTGGATGTACGATAGCACCACCTATTGGAACCACGCCAAAAATCTCCGTGTCTCCAACTGCGTTTGCACACTCCAATCCCATCCCTTTACATTCTTGCAAATTGCATGCTTTACTTTCCGCTGCTCATACACTCTTGTCATGCTTGCTTGATATGTATTGTGAGTGTTTGAACTTGTGCTAAAACTCTACCTTAACTTGAAGAAAATAAAAACTGCAACTTTTTCTTGTTAAGAGTCTATTCACCCCCCCTCTAGACACCTCTTCTCGATCCTTTCAATTGGTATCAGAGCATTGGTCTCCATTGCTTTGGTTTAAACACCTTTGGAGGAAGATGGATGAGTCTACATTGGGGAGTCTTAGACGTAGAGTGCCTATTCTTGATGGAGAGTACTTTCACAAGTGGAAAATTGAGATGCTTGAGATTTTCAATGAATATCATTTGAACAAGTACATTACTAGCCCTTGTGCACCTCATGTTGATCCTTTGCATCCTACCCTTGATGAGTCTATTGACATGATCCGTAATCTTAGAACTGTCAATTTCATCACTAGAGGTTTGCCTAGAAACTTGCTTGCTAGCTTGCCTGCTCTTGATTGTGCCTACACCATATGGAGATTCCTTGAGGAACAATTTCCAAACTATTCCTTGAAAAACTTAGATGAGATCCTTCATAAGTCTATTGCCTTGAGTAAGATGAGTTCCAATGATCCCAAATTTGGTGATTGTCTATTTGAGCTTACTAATCTTACGAGTGCCAAAGGAGATGTTGAAATCATTAGCAATATCATCTCCGAAGCCATTAGAATTCATAAAGATGACTATTGTGATGACCATTTATCTAATGGATTGCTCACTCTAGGAATTGATCCATCACAAGACGATGTTGAACATGCATACTATGATGAGGATGATGATAGTGACCTTGATCTCGATGAGTCTATGAGACACTTTGGTCTTATGGCAAATCTTCGCGGCTACATGGCTGGAGGAAAGCAATGGGTTCTTGATAGTGGGTGTACTGATCATATGACCGGAGACAAAGATATGTTTCATGAGCTTGCTGAAAACGACGACCCTCGAAAGTATGTCACTTTTGGTGACAACTCAAAGGGTAAGGTGGTTGGCCTTGGTAAGGTGGCCATCTCACATGATAGCTCTATACAAAATGTTATGCTCGTTGAATCTCTTGGCTACAATTTACTTTCCGTATCTAGACTTGCTGACTTTGGTTTCAATGTCCTATTTACTGAAGTAGATTGCCAAGTGTTCCATAGAGATAATCATAAAATGGTCTTTACCGGTACACGTAGAGGTGATCTATATATTGTTGATTTCACTAGAAAGGCTCAACCTAGAAGTTGCCTAATTGCTAAATCCTCGAGAGATTGGTTGTGGCATAGAAGGTTAGGTCATGTGGGCATGTGAAATCTTGATAAGCTTATTAAAGGTGATCATATCCTTGGAGTAAAAGATGTTATATTTGACAAGGATAGACTTTGTAGTGCTTGTCAAGCAGGAAAACAAGTTGGAGGAAGCCACCCCGTGAAGAACATCATGACCACGAGAAGACCGCTCGAGCTACTTCACATGGATCTCTTTGGTCCCAATGCCTATAAGAGTCTCGGTGGTAACTCATTTGGTCTAGTCATAGTCGATGATTTTTCAAGATTTACGTGGGTTTTCTTTCTTGATGATAAATCGTAGGTCCAAAAGATCTTCAAAAACTTCGCTAGTAAGGCCCAAAATCAATTTGAAGTGAAGATCAAGAAGGTTCAGAGCGACAACGGATCAGAGTTCAAGAACGCAAATGTGGATACCTTTCTTGACGAAGAAGGGATTTCACATGAGTTCTCGGCTACGTACACGCCTCAACAAAATGGAGTTATTGAGAGGAAGAACCGAACTCTTATTGAGATGGCAAGAATGATGCTTGATGAGTACAAGACTCCAAAACACTTTTGGGCGGAAGCGGTTGAGACAGCTTGTCATGCAACAAATCGCTTGTATCTTCACAAGCTACTCGGCAAGATGGCATATGAGCTCCTCACCGGTAACAAACCCCAAGTTGGATACTTTCGAGTATTTGGCTGAAAGTGCTACATTCTTGATAAGCATCGTTGTTCCAAATTTTCCCCTAAATCTCATGAAGGTTTCCTGCTTGGTTATGGGTCAAACACTCACACTTACCATGTCTACAACAATCTCACCCAAAAGGTTGAAGAGAGGGTAGATGTGAAGTTTGATGAATCTAACGGCTCGCAAGTAGAGCAATTGCCAATTGATGTAGGAGATAAAGATCCTTCAGAAGCAATCCAAGACTTGTCTATTGGCAAGATCCGTCCAATGGAGGTGAAGGAGAGTACCTCGTCCATTCAAGTGGAAGCTTCTACCTCACGACAAGGTGAACCAAGAGTTGATACGGAAGCATCCACAAGTGGGACACACCAAGACGAAGAAAACGAGGAAGTACACCAATATGAACCTCGTCAACCTCATTCTCCACCCCGACAAGGAAATGACAACGTCAACAATGAAGAAGGACAAGATGATGAAGAAGATGTTCCACCCCGAACAAAACAAAAGCTCTCACGAGTACGAGCAAGAGTCGCCAGAGACCATCCCGTCGAGCAAATCTACAATGATATCCAAACCGGGAGAATCACTCGCTCTAAATCTTGTTTGGCTAATTTTTGTGAACATTATTCATTCATCTCTAAGCATTGGAAGATCCGGATTGGATAAATGCCATGCATGAAGAGCTACACAACTTTGAGAGAAATCAAGTGTGGACATTGGTCGAGAAGCCCGACAACAACCACAACATCATTGGTACCACACATTTCTTTCAGCGGTCTTTTCCTCAGCCCAGGCATTTCTTTCAGCCTCAAAACTGGTTTTCAGTTTTTCCGTTTCAGCCATGCTAAATTGGAATTTTGAATCCGCTTTCCGGGTCTCAGATTCTTGATTCTCCAGCCAGATTTTTGCATCAGCCAATTGTGATTGAAGTTCAGTAGTGGCTTCCTGTAAAAACATAGATTACAAACACATTTATATCCGGGTTACATGAATATAAGTCCCAAGCCTTTTGCAAGCAACAACACTTGGCACTTGGGGCCTAATTCTTACTGAAGAGTTCTTCCTACAGCGGTTTATATGACTAAGTCCCAAGCACTTTGCAAGCAATAGTACTTAGCACTTGGGGGCTAATGCATATTTGCTCATATTTCATTACTACTTTGGATTGACTCGGCAGTGCCGCAGACAAAGCCGGTTCATGGGGGCTACATGAGTAAGTTTTGAGCTTTAAACAATGATGAGTATCGGTTCATTATGCCGATTAAACCGGCCCTTGGGGGCTACGGATGCAATGTTGATCATTAAAACCCGGTTTAAGTGAAAGACGACTTTTTTCTCAAAGATGGTTTATACTCATTGCTATTCTAAAGTCTACATCATATGCAATTCTATTATACACACTAGACTTGGGGGCTGACAGGATATGCATAATGTACTTAAGCCGGAATTCATACCTCATATTTTTGATGCATCTGCTTCACCATATCGATTTCAAGATCGCGACTGGTATGTACATGGTTGAGGTAGCCAGAGAGTACTTCACTGCTGCTCAATTGAGAATAGTGGGCAACAACAAATCTCACTTTTCACTTTTCAATAAACTCCTGTTTAGCGGAGTGTTTGGCCAAGACAGTTGGATTTCCCAGTTCTGTAAAGCCAGTGCCAGTAATCATAACATCATCGGCATGTGTCTCCGACGGTTTAAGTGGGCTTGATGATTCAGTATTCAAAGGATTGAGTTTTGTCTGGTCACCGGAAAGGTCAGGAATCTCTGGTGGGGCTTCATGGGCATGTTCTTTTGGTTGTTTTCAGAAACATCTGATGCTGGGACTTGTTGCTCCGGTTCAGGGACTTTAGGATCTTCAACCGGCTTGGTCACCTTTGCCTTCTTGTTAGGCTTTGCTTCCACTGCATGGTTCATGAGAGATCAGTACAAGTATAAGAGCATAAGGAGATAGAAAACAAAAGAGATGTTACCCAGGGGCAGTCTTGAAATCCGGTAGCTGGGTTTGAGATGAGTCGCCGGAGGAAGAGCGAGAAACCTCCTGATAGTTTGAATCGGAAAGAGTAAGTGGCTGACGAATGAGACCCGCCAGGGGATAAAAAGAGCTAAGTTTGGAAATACCTCATTTTGCCGTTTTCGTGGAGCTGGGGTATTTGATAAGCCGGACGATAACTCTTCACCTCCGTTGGTCTGAGTTTGTCGCCGACTCTCGTGCTGTTGTTGCTTCAAAAGAAAGTGAGGATCCAAATGAGCTAAGGGGTGCGAAAAGCTTACTTTCCAGGTTACCCATTGAATTTTTTGTCTTGGCAAAGGCTCTAAGTTAGACGAAATAATACTCTCTTCTTCAGCTGCTTGGCTCGCCCCCGTGTCATCCTAAAAATAATCAGTGTCAATAAGGTAGTTGAAAAGGAGCCAAGGGAGTTAAGGGCTACCTCCGACTCAGAACTGTCATCCAGTTCAAACATGTCGGAGGCGCTTGATTTCTTCTTATTTTTCTTAGTGGTTTTCTTGGCAGCCCTGGCCTTCTTGGCAGCTTCATGGTCGTATTTCTTTTTCCAAAAATCAGATTCAGCCTGTGAAGGTCATCAAAGGTTGAGTTAATAAAGTATTTGAATAATAAGGTAAAAGTAAGTGAGTTTGGAGACTCACATCCGGTGGCGGGTTAAGTTTGCAGAAAGGGTTCAGACCCACTTTGCTGCAATCTTCTGAATCTTCATTCAGAAGGGACTTGCCCATTTCGTTGATTGCCTCGTCAGTTAAGCACACAGAGTTGTGGCGCAGCGGATCCTTTATACCACCAGTGTAAGTACACATTAAGTTGGGTCGGCGACTCAAGGGTATGATTCGCCAAGAAACCTAGAACCGAACCAAATCAATGCCAGTTAACCCATTTCACAGCAGAGCTTTAACCTTTGCAATGGTAGGAGCAAGCTTTGCACGTTCGGTAGTGGTAAGCTTTTCAGGAAGATGATGCTTTGGGTCCAGGCGCTCGACACGATAACCCGGCAATGGATTCTCGTCAGCCGGAGAGGTATCTTTGCAGTAAAACCATGTCTGGTTCCAATCCTTGGGATGACCTGGCAAGCAAGCATAAGGGAAGATAGCATATCTTCTTCGTTGAATTGAGATTGCGCCAAGTTCCAAACTGGGTCCGTTCGTGAACTCATTTTGGCGGTTCAAATAGAAATATTCTTTGAAAAGTCCAACATTGGGCTCCTCTTGAAGGTATACTTCGCAGAAGACTTGAAATTTGTAGATGTTTGACATGGAATTGGGTCCGATGTCTTGCGGATGGAGTTGAAAGAAGTGCAGAACATCTCAGAAAAATTTAGAGCCGGGCGGTGAGAAGCTTCAGTTCATGCGGCTAGTGAAAACAATGACATCATCATCCTTTGGTTGAGGTCGTTCTTCGTCTGGATTGGGACGCGCCAATGCATGACATTTTTTGCTGGTAAATTGCCAATTTTGACAAAGTCTTTGAGCATGTTCTCAGTGACAATGGAAGGAACCCAGTTACATGAAGTGACTGTCTTTGGTGGCATTGTGAAGGAAGATGCCTGCAAGAAAGAAAAGTTTTTGCTGTTTTAAATTAATTTATTAAGCCGGAAGTAAGACGTGGTAGTGTATTCAGAGTGGCGGCTTAAATGGGGCCTAATGACATATGGCTAGTGAGAACCGGTGATGTAAGCCGCCATGATCAGATTGGTATCTGTCAAAGTGTGAAATCTGCTAAGTGTTGAATAAACAAGTTTTATAGACTGGAGCAGGGTATTTGGATCTAGCACTGTGCGGAAAAGGAAAATAAATTAAAACCTAAATATTGCAGCAGTGCAGGAACTAACACATTGGTGAGATTTCTGCGGCTAAAGGGCATGTTCAGTGATTAAGGCAAAGAATTGAAACAGCTTCTGCATATTTCAAAGGCCAGCTTTAGATCAAAGTAAGGATTAAACAGAAGCATGATGAAGAACGATGATGAACTCATAAGAACTGAAGAAACCCCTAATGAAGATCTATGGTGGAGAAGATAAGGTACTCACCAGAACCGCTGAGCAATAGAGAGGCACTGCAGTTTTTTCTCTGGTCCCGGTCAGGTTGATCCAGCGGCCGAGGTCGAGGACGACGATGAGCTTCGCGGCGATGGCAGGGCTCAGACGTACAGAGGCGTCACGGGGATAGGTGGAAGACGATAAGGAAAGAAGGGGGAGAATGGATAGGCTGTCGGGGCCTATTTATAAGGAAAGGGTCAGTAGGCAGGCACGAGAAACAAGGAGGCCAAAAGATGATTATCCAGGCGTTTCAACGCCTCGATTTTTGGAGTGCTTAATTAAAGATAAAGATCCGTTAAGATATGATGTGTCTTGTGCGAAATTAATGGCAGATGATGTCATGGCGGATTTCCGTAATTCCAGGAGATGACATCATGGCGGGTTACAATATATTTTGAAGAACAAGTGAAGAAGGATTTTTTCCCTAAGTGTTGAAGATTGACATGAACAAGTTCAGATCAACCTAGGGCCTAATGTTGGGGATGTAACTATTGGGTTAACCCGCCCAGGAGGGGCAGGGTTAATCCACGACGATCTATCGGGACAAAGCCCATAAAGACGCTGAAGATGGTGGTTCATTATGAAGATTCATTAAAAGGCCCTAGGCCCAGAGGTGGCTTAAAGCCCATAAAGCGTAAACCGCCATATATGTATGACTTGTATTGTAAGGCATGTGTGTTAGGTCACCGAGCCAGACACGTTATATGAACCGATCGGGACTCTGTAAAGCGGATGGGCGTCAACCTGTGTATATAAAGGGACGACCCAGCGGCGGTTTAGGGCAAGGGAGAATAGATCGAAAGCTAGGTCAAGCGTATTCGCTCCCTGGTAATCGAGACATAAGCAATAACACCTCAACTGGAGTAGGCCTTTACCTTCACCGCAAGGGGTCGAACCAATATAAACTCCTGTGTCCTTTGTCCCATTTAACCCCTTTAAGTTAACCTTGTGCGATGGCTCCACGACTAAGTCCTCACACTAGGACATCTGCCGTGACAATTCCATGACATTACCCGTGCCCGTTATCCGCCTTACCCATGAAGGCCTTACATGTAGGCACTAAAATTAGTAGACCCCATGTAATTCCCGCCCTTACTCACCCAATTTTTCACCCATCCCACCCCTTTGGCCAAAAAGCCCTAAAAAGTCCTAACCTAGCCACAACATATTATTTATTGTGCTGAAATACTATTCTTCTACGGAAATGCTATCAGATGTTGTTGTTGATTGCGTGTATGGGTTTTTCCATGGGGACAAAAAAAGGACGGGGATGGGGATGGGACTATTTTTATCCCCGCAGATGGGTAGGAGGATGGGGACGGGGATGGGAGTCCAATACCCGCCTGGGTAATCTCGATTGCCAGCATGAATCGTGCAGAAATCAGCAGAACGGTGTCTTCAACACTCATAAATTAATGAGGCGACAATATTATACCGGGAAATATCATACACTAGCACATGATATTAACTTATGATACTCCCTGCTCACTAAGGGCATCTTTAACGGAAACCCACAAATTTCCTGTTGCATTCGTTCGCGGACGGGGAAGGGGGGAGGAGGGAGTCCACGGACACGGATGCGGGAGGACGCATTTAAATGTAGCCTCATATATTTTGACAACAACTCCAACCAACCAGACGGAATTCGTGCAAACCTGATGAATTTTGATATAAACATGGCGGATTTCATTGAAACTAGCATAATTTGTACATAAATCAGACAATATTTCGTTCGGTGAACTAAAAACCTAAAAATAAAACCCTAAACAATCTTATACTTCACGATGACCTCGTAGTCCATGCCGGGCTGGTCGGCGGCTCCTCCTCTATCATCCTGGCCCGACCCGGCGTCAGAGTCGGAGTCATCGGCCTTGGGACGGCAGAAGGAGGCGACGTCACGGCAGGGCTTCCTGGAGGCCGCCTGGCACTCGCAGATGATCCTTTTTGCCCCCTCCTGCGTCGTGCGCAATGCGGCCACAAATGACGTAGGCTGGAGAGAGGGCGGTGGTTGTTGGAGGAGGCGTCGTTGGCGACAGCGATCACGATGAGGGACCATCCCTCGCCCTACCTGGCCATCTCCCCGTTGAGGTGGCGGAGAGACGGCGCTTGGCCGTCTCCGACATCATCACGGAGCGGTCTAGCGCCCAGGCGTATGCTAGGTCCGGGTCCATCGCGATGTGTGGTGGCGGGACGTCCGAGTCCGCAAACTTGGATCGACGTGCGGTGTTGCGGCTGTCCCGCCGGGGCTACTCCCGGACGGCGTACTCCTGCGTCGTCATGGCGCTCCGGGACAACGGTGAGGAGTCGCCACCGCGGAGGTAGTGCAGAATGCGACCGCACGCCTTGGAAAATGGCGGCGGCGAGCGGCGCTCCTCCTTCATGATGGGTCGTGCCGGTAGCGAGAGCCGCTCCTCCATGACACGCTAGGGCGGTAGCGAGAATCGCTCTTCCTTCACGCGGCGTCCGATTTGGACGCCGTGGCTGCGCGGCGGCGGAGAGCGTGGAGGGGATGTCGGCTCCGGCTTCATGGGGAGGAGCGCCCCCGGTGGCGGAACCGAGCCGTTGGTGTGGACTTCCCGTCGGTGCTGTCGTAGACCTAGCGCAACACCGTCGGCGCGGCCTGCGGCGGTGGCGGCGGCTACTAGTCCACCTCGTCGGCGGAGATGATGATCTTCGTCCGTGTTGAGTCACGCTAGCCGATGAGGACGACGACCCCAGAGTTCGAGGGTGGTGCCGCCACTATCCGCCAGATCCCGCCCTGGAGCCACTTGCCAGCACCGACGCCCAGGACTTGCCCATTGTCGAAGATGTGGATGGAAATGGGCGGGGAAGGGAGGAGGAGGAGGAGGAGGATGCGACGTGGACGGCGCCGGAATGCGGCTTAAATAGCCGCGACCAGGCCATGCAAAGGGCCGGTCAGCCCTTTCATTGCGGCGCAACGACTCGAGTTCGTTCCTCGGGAACCTGCGTTTGCATTGAAGCGGCGGCTGTCGAGAGGTCACGTCCGTCAGCGCTGACCTCCCTCCCACCGGTCACATCACGTCATCAATGCCGGCCTTCGTGTGCTCTGGGCCGACATGAATGCGGCGCGGTGAGCAGTGCCTGCATCGGAAGGAAAACGTGGGAGGGAGAGGTGACGTGTTTTTTTGTGGGTCGGGGTGGTCAGAAGCGGGCGTGAGATCGGTCTGGACTTTCGTAAACCTTATTCACGTGTGTCTTCGGTTTGTGGAAGAAATGGCACCCGAATCGCGTTGGGTGATTTTCATAATTCGAATGGTTGCGGAAGGTTTGAGAGTCGGCGTTGGAGATGCCTAAAAAGATCTTACGGGAACTTGATCAGACAAATCCTAGGGGCAGAGTGAGGTCTCCTCCTACACGGGTTGTAGTGTAGCCCGCTCGTCCCCACACCGCGGCAGTGCCCACATCACGCACGCTCTGCCCCCTCGGTGAAAGTGGACTGCAGCTCAACGCTCGTACGCCCGCCACTCTGCTCTGCTCCCCCGTCCTATTCCCTTGTCTCGCTCACCCTTCATCAAACGACGCACCGTGCGGCCCAGGCCTCAACGACAGCAGGCTTGCTTGACAGGAGGACCAAATTTCCACACGATCATGGACGTGGAGAGAATCCTAGGTGTGTTATACGGAACGCAATCGGGGTAGCCCGTGTGTTTATCTATTTGTAATCAAGGCCAGGGCAGGTGTGGCGCCCCGTGAGCAGGGCGAATTAAGCCCATTTACGCCACTCAGCCAGGCAACGGTGGTGGTACGCGTCAAAGGCCATTGGGCAAGTGCAGTCGCACTGCCGCGGCCGCAGACCATTTACGCCCTTGCCAGGAGCCAACCTGGCCACCACCCATCACTTCCCCTTCCACAGCGCAAGCCTGTAAAGTGTTTAAACCCTTGGCTTTGCTCTATTTAACCATCACACAGACCCGACCCAAAGAGACCACACAGCTCAGGAAAGCTCTTCAGACTCGAGAGGAAGGAGCCATGGCGCTCGGCAAGCTTGCGGTGGCCGCGCTGGTGGCATCTCTCCTCCTGCTCAGCACCATCAAGGTAAGTTAAGGGTGCCTTCTGTCTAAGTACTCAATGCGACAATGCATACAATATACATGGCTGATTTTGTCCTCTCCTCTGGGTGGTGGATAGGCTGCCGACTCTCCTGCTCCGGCTGCTGCTCCGCTCGGGCCTCCTCCCCACAACATCGTAGACCCCTCTAAAGGTATCAAATCTGCCCTATGATCGGAGTACGTATTTCAGATGAGAGAAAATGCGCTCGTTCATTCCATGGCGTGTGATGCAGACTGCGGGTGGGCGTGCAACCTGCGGTGCAGCGCCAACTCGCGGCCGAAGCTGTGCAGCCGGGCATGCCTCAAGTGCTGCAGCGTGTGCCGCTGCGTGCCGGCGGGCACGGCCGGCAACAAGGAGACCTGCGGCAAGTGCTACACCGACTGGACCATGCACGGCAACAACACCAAGTGCCCCTGAATATCTTCGGCCAACCTAAATATCTTAGTAGAGTAGCTAAGCTTTGCTCATGATTGTCGTTAGCGTTACCGGTGACCTTCGTGATTTCGTCTTGGTGTGGAAGGAACGGTGTTGACTAGACTAGCACTAGCTAGCTGGTGAACCTGGTCCTGGTGTGTTCTTGTGTAAAGAGTAAGTACGTGTTGTCCTGTAGGTGGGCGTATTTCTCGTGTAATAAAGCCCATCCGAAGGTTTATGTGGTGAATGCATGGTTCTCTTGCTAGCCGTATACATCACCTTTGTTTGAGATGAAAAGTTGGCGCTTCGTGCGTCCCCCTCCCTCGTCCCTTGTTCAAAGAAAAGAGAGTTCTTATCCGTCGCAGTCCAAGTCCATGCCATGAACCATCTGCTGTGAGCTGTGTCTGCCACTCTTTACTCCGTCTGTCGCATGCGTTGTCGTGTTGCAAGGCCCGCATATATGCTTCATTTCTTGGTTGTGCATGCAAGCGTGCATGTGCATCGGTACTATCTCGACTCTCGAGCTAACAGACATGTACTTGCATAGAGAAGATAAGGTATGTGATCATAGCACGCATGGGTGCACGGTACCGTACGTGACAGTAACACCACCAACCTCCAGGCACCGAGTTGTGTCCTCTGGGGCTGGAGCTCTAGCCAAGATTGCGCGTACTTTGTTAGACCTATTCCACCGCGCGATCCCAAACGGACGTTTGTTTTGTTCAGATTCTGTCTGTTTGGAATGGAATTTAGGGTCGTGTCGGGGCGTGTTCTGAGATGCGGTGGCCGTGCACTCAAGGTGCGGCCGCATCCATTTGCTTCATCCTGTTCGTGTCTATTTAAAAAGCCAAAAGCAACGTTTCAAATGCCAAGCCCTAGTTCAGGCCAGCGGCCCCGGTTCATCACACCGGCAACAGAGCCAGCGGCCTACACGTCCATCGCCGGTATCAGCCAGCGGCCGGCAACACAGCCAGCCTCCAAAATAAATAGTTGTCCTCGTCAGCAACACAGCCACCGGACGGCAACACAGCCGGCCACCAAAATGAATGTTTTTTCTCGCCGGCACACAACCAGCGGCCCAGCGGGCGGGCGGCACCCATGCCAGCCTTCAAAAAGAACGGCCACGGCCGATCAGACGAGCTAGTTCAGGCCTTCGGCGTCGAGCATCTCCTTCTGCTTGGTCTCGAACCAGGCCCTCGTCTTGTCGCTCATCTTCGACAAGTCCACGCTCATGATCGCAAGGGCCACCTCCTTCGCTTTGGTGGCGGCATTCGTGGCCTTGATGTCGAGCTGCCTCTGCCTGGCTTTGATGTTGTCGTCCTCGATGTCGAGCTGCCTTTGCCGGGCCGCCTCCTCCATGTCGAGCTGCCTTTGCTGGGCCACCTCCTCCATGTCGATCTTCCTCCTCTTGGCCGCCTCCTTCATCTCAAGTTTCTTTCTTTGAAGGTCTAGGTATTGCTTCATTTGTTCCTCCTTGCTTTGCCGCTTCTTCTCGTCCCTCACATCCTTTTGGGACATCATACCATGCAAAGTGTCATGCAATGCCATGGATGAGGCATCACGTATGTCATCAATCTTGGAGTTGGTCTTGCCCCTCGGCCTCTTCAACGCCTCGCCATCTCCACCTCCGGCGAACTTGGCCGTCTTCAGTCCTCTCTTCCTTTGTAGTTCACGGTATTGGTCCTTGAACTTAGGGCAATTGTTGATGATCGTCCAACAATATGTTAGAGTGAATGGCTTGTCGTTGTGCCGGGCCTTGAATGCCTCCAAGGATTGAAATGCCTACACTGCATGATCAACAACAGGTGAACATGCAAACATATACACGGCCAAAAGTCTCATCGCCGTAGCAAGGAAAGGGCTAGGAAGAGGAGACCATACCATGCCCCCAATGCCGAGACCACTCGCGGGCCGTGCTTCAATGCTCTCAAATGCGGCGCAATACTTGTTGCACTCTTGTTGGATGAACAATCATCTCTTTTGAATCGAGCCGATGCCACGGTTGCTTGTAATTTGGTAGGGCTCAAACATCTTCCTTTCGTGGAATGTTTTGTGGACTCTCGTCCAAAAAATAATGCCCTTTTTTTGCGCGCCGGTCCTCGGATCTTGGCTAATCTCCATCCAAGCTTGGCAAATCAACTTGTCCTCATCTTGTGTGTATGAACCCGTGCGAATGCTCTTCCTCTTCTTTTGTGCTTCTGCTTTTTGGGTGAGCTCGTCGATGAACAATGGCTCGCCACTAATATCAACGTCATTGCCTTCTTCATCACCATCACCTTCGACATAGATGTCATCGTCTTCATGCCATGAGTCACCATGGTCGTAGTCAGCACGGTCGTCGGCCTCTTCATCGGGCATGTACTGGGCACAACCATCCTGACTTTGGGTCTCCTCGAGGTCGTAGGTACGGGAATGCCCACCCTCGAAGATCACGTCCTCCATGTACTGGTTGTAGAAGGGGTCGTCGACCGTTGGCGTTGGGGTTGGCATTCCGTCAAACAAGACGCGAGGGGCCGGCATGGTGCCCGTGAACGGTGCCTGTGCCTGCTTTATTTGCATCTCGATGGCCGGCCGGTCGCCGCTGCTGGACCCAGGCATGACGTTGAGGTCGATGACGGCCGTGGGGCGCGGTGTCGACGGTGCGAACAAGCCCACGTCCGGCAACCTCGAGAAACGGGTCTGGCCGTCGTGCCTTGGTGGAGGCAAGCCAGGCGACATGGGCGCGGTGCGCGACGTCGGCGACTGGAAGTGCGTAGGCCGGGCGACCGACGAGCCTGTGCTCGCCGGGCCGACGACCGTTGCAGGGAACCCGGCCGGACGACCCATGCCAAGCATGAGGATGGCGTGCGCTTTGTTGACAAGGTCCTTCTTGTCGGCCGCGGCTTTGCGCCGCGCGGCCTCCAGCTCATCGCGCTGGGCGTCGAACTTGGCCGCGGCGGCATTGATCTTGACGACCGCTCTCCGTTCCCTCCTCTTCGCCGATTCCGCGTCCAACTTGGTGATCTCCTCCGGCGTGCACTCCGACCTCGGCTTCGTTGGCGCCTTCTTCTTCACCTTTGTGGCGGGTCGACGGCCAGGTCGCCGGAACTCGACGGGGCGTCGGCCATGGACGGGGGAGAGAGGGGGCGGCGGGAGGGACGTGGGAGGGTTTGGGGGAAATTGCGCCAAATGGGCGTGTGGGGGGGGGTTGGTTTCTCCCACCGACAGGTGGGCCAGGGGAGGACAAGCGCGTGCGTCCCGCCCGTCCGCGCGCTGTCCGTTTCACCCCAAAACCGACGCAAACTTGGGCCGGGGATGGGTCGAAAGCGGACACAAAGCGGACAAAAATCCGTTTGCGCCCGCGCGCTGGGCCGTCTCATTTGTCGCTTTTACCCCAAACGGACGGGGACGGACAGGATAGGGCCGCGCGGTGGAGTTGGCCTTACTCGAGATAAAAGGAAGGCATGGTAGCCATGGGAGTCCAAATTCACTGATTTGGTCCTTTTTCGAAACTTCAGCATGATCTAACCCCCTTTAAGGAAAAATCAGGATATGTCCTTTTTCCTACGGTTATTGGCCTACGGTTTTTCCTGCGGATTTCTTTAAAAAAATATAACTTTCATTTTATGAAGTCTTGAAACTATAATCGCAATTTTGAAAATTACAGTTATAGCACCCTGTCTTTGTCGTCACCAACGAAGACCAACTTTTCATTTTCAAGATAGGCGAAGAGCCTTATTCGTTGCCCATGGAAAAGAAGTATGTTTTTTTTTCGTTGTCGACGGGGACGAGGAACCCTTTTTGTTGCTGCCAGAAATGAAAAACCCGTCATAACACCGAAACAAGGCGACGGAGATGCATGTAGCAATGATTACCCACTTTGGCTGCCAATGAAATGTTTTTTCATCAATTTGCCCTTTCCTGCTCATTTTTTCGCCTTTTCTCTTGCCTTGCTCATCGTATAAACCCTCCCCCCTCTCCTCGCATGTTGGCTTATGCATCCTACCTTAGTCATTTCTCCATATATGTCTGTTGAGCATCCCACCGTTTTACTTCATTGATGTCTCATCTAGTTTTGACAGGTGTCACAAAAATGAAGATGGGAAATAGCAGTACGGAGGTTTCACTAGTCTCTTTTGATAAATTATTTAGTAGTGAGAGCCACCTGGAATTGGTAAGTGTTTTTCCCAAAGAAGGGCTCATGGAAAGAAACCCTAAGAAAAATCGACCAAGAACTTTTAAGATTGCGTGGAAGGTAGGGACACGATGTTTAAACTCAAATGTATGAAGAGTGCATTCGTGAGTTACTTCTGGAACTTACATCGACAAAAATAAGTTTTTCGCATAAGCAATATGGGGACCACATTGCACCCTTGACACAAAGACCAGTTGGATCCAAGAAGCCAAGCAACCTATAAAGAGCAGCCTTCCCAACAACCTCCTAACTGGTCACGGACATCCAAAAATAGTGGCCAACAACCTGGAGCCGGGAAGTGATGACCCCGCACCACCTGACGATAGTACAGAATACATGTCCAACATAATTCAACCCGACACATGCCATAGTTGATTAAGCTGCGGAGTCGGCCAATCGGGGTCCATGACGCATTGACTGAGGGATGGCATAGAGTGACCCATACTTCATTTCTGTGTCGTGACCTCTCCCTTCCCCTTCATCGCATCCTTCGATGGAGCCTTCACTATTGCGGCAACCAGTTCCATCATATTATGTCGAACGGGGTTCCACACCTTACGCGATTCATTACTTTGTATGAGTGCTTCCTGGGGATGACCCCGCACTTTGGCCTCTAAAGCAACTTCTTTGAGGTAAAGCTGCGGAAGGAAAACGACAGAATGTCAGATTGCGGTGGGGCAATTGTTCCGCCTCGTGCGGGCTTGGGGTACTTTCGGCTTCCAGTCGGGAATGACGGAGTTGTGGCAATTGATACTTCTCATGTATATCTATAATTTTTTATTATTTCATGCTACAATAATATCACTTTTGAATATATTTTTATAGAAATTTATATTATTTTTCTCGACTAACTATTAATTAAGTGCCCAGAGCCAGTTGTTTTTCTACAAGTTTTTGACTTCTCAGAAAATCCACATTTACGGATCTCAAAATACCATGGGGATTTACGTAGATTTTTCAGAAGACGAAGATTCTAGAGAGCACTAGAAGAAGCCAGGGGGGCACCCTAGGCCCCCACTACGTGGGGTGGCTGCGTGGGCCCCCCTCGCACCGCCTTATGCTGATTCTTTCACCTATAAATCCTGAAACTCCTCGTACCATTTTTCACGATTTTTCTACCACCAGAATTTCTTGCTCTGAGAAGATCAAATCTGAAGGCCTATTCATGCATGTATGAACAAAGTTCTTTACGTGTAAGAAAAAATGTACAACGTGTAACAAAAAATGTAGACATGTGTCTGAAACAGAGAAAAAAAGAAACGAAAGAAAACCAAAGAGAAAAAGGAAACAAGAGAATTGGAGGAAAAACAATGCAAGAAGGAAAAGAAAGAAAAAACCTGAAAAATGAGAAACAAAACTAAAAATAAAAAGGCAAAAAATTGGATGAAAAACAATGCAAAAAAGGAAAAGAAAGAACCTAAAAATGAGACAGAAACAAAGAAACCAGCAAAAAAAGTAAAATTTATAACAAAGAAAAAAGAAAAAGAGAAGGAAACCGGTGAAAAAAAAGGACCGAAGAAAGAACAAAAGAAACGACAAAAAGAAATAAAAACCCGAAGAAAACCTAACCTAACGCGAGTGAGTCCAAGTCTATTGGGTGCGCCCGCTAGTGCTATGCCTGAAGCGAGACAGCTTCGATCTCATGTAAAGCGAGATATAGCACGCAGGCGAGGGGAGACCACAACTCTCAAAAGCGCTCGTCTTTTTAAGTTTTTTTTGCCTACTTTATTTTTATCTTTTATACTTTAAAATATTCTCAATATCTATATTCGAAAAAACATATGACATAAGTTTGTGAAGAACTTTAATCATGCAATTAAAAATTACTAAATGTGTTTTGAAAAAATTGTTTCCGATGCATACTAAAGTGGACAATGTGTAAGGACAAGAGTAGACATCAAGATATAAGTTCTCAAAAATGTTAATCATGTATTTGGAAAATGTTAAACATGTATATAAAAAATGTTTCTGATGTATAATAAAATGTACATGAAAAAGTTAACAAAGAAAATATATGTTTTATAAATCACTAATCATGTATTTAGAAAATTAAACACCTTTTCATATAATGTTCCTGATGTAAAAAAAAATTACAAAGTTTATGGAGAAAAGTAGACATGAAAATATATATGTTTCAAAAAATCTTAATCATGTCCTAAAAATGTTAAACCTCTACAAATAAAATGTTCGAGATGTATGTACAATGTTTATGCGCAAAGGAGAAAGAAAATATATTTTTAAATTTTTAATTCCATATTTCTAAAAAAATGCAATGTGTATATACAAATATACAATGTGCCTGGAAAAAAGTAGTTATAAAAATATAACTTAGGAAGAATATAAATAATGTATTTAGAAAACTTTAAACTATATATGAAAAATCTTCTTGATGCATACAAAAAATGTTCAATGAAAAACAAAGAAAACCAATGAAAACAAACAAGAAAAAAACAAAGAAAGAAAATAAAAAACCAATAAACCGCAAAATAAACGGGAAAAGGTGAAAAAAACGAAGTAAAACAGAAAAAAGGTTGAAGGAACAAAGAAAACCAAAAAAATTTAAGATGGAAAAGATTAAAAAAAGGAAGAAAAAAACAAATGGACAAAGCAAGTAAAACTAGCGAGCGAGGATCCCAAAGCGTGCGAGCTACCCCGAAGTCAGCAAGCAAGCGACGAGAAGTGGGCCTGCCCATTACAACCTGGCATAAAAATACCTTTTCCCTATTCGACACCACGAGGCACCCCACCCCCCGGGGGGGGAGGGGATGTATCTGGTGCACTGGGGCAATTGGTGCTACCGGTGCATCGGACCCCATTGCACATTAAAAAAATATTTGAAAAAAATTGACTACATCGACACAACATCAATGTAAGTTTTCACAAAAATTTAAATCAAAATTTGAAACATTGCTCGAGATACAAAAATAGAAAATTTGATTCAATGTGTTAATGGGCCAAAACTGAAGCCCAATTTGTGTTATGTACTATTCTGTGTCAAATTTGCCATTTTTGTATCTCGAGTAATGTTTCAAATTTTGGTTTGAATTGTGACAATATACATTCTTGCTGTGTCAATGCATTAAATGTTTTATGAATTTTTTCAAACATTTTTGAATGTGCAATGGGGCATCGGTGCACCGGTAGCACCAATTACCCCGGTGAACCAGATATACCCCCCCCCCACGTACACTAGGAGTAGCTGGTGCGGGCCGTATACTTCCGGTCATGTTTTTCTTTTCCACATTTTCGTGCTGGGTTTTCTAGCCATTCTCTGTTCGGGGGTTTTTCTACTTGTTTTTTGTTTTCTTTTCTCTGTTTTCTCCTTTTTTTGTTTTACTATTTTTGAAGAAGTTTCAAATTCCTTTATTGTTTCTCAAATCCGTGAACTTTTTTTAATGCATGAACATTGAGCATGTGATTTTTTTTCAAATTCTTGTTTTCTTTTCAGCTTTCTTGATATTTTCCAAATTCATGAACCTTTTCCCAAATCGTGAACTTCATATTTGCAAAAAGAATCCAAAATCTTGTAATTTTCTCAATTCGCGAACATTTGCCAGTTTTCCATTTTCTTATAAATTTTATTTTTTGTGAATTTTATTTAAAATTTTAACCCTTTTCAAATTTATCTTTTCATTTTTATGATTATTTTTCAAAACTCAGCAGTCAGACCGTCAACTAGTCAACCAACTAACCAGCGAGATCGAAGCGAGCCAAGTGTGAAAACGGGCGACACCTTTGTATTCGCTGGGCTGGCTGCTACACATCGCGTGCGAATGCCAGCAGCGCTAGCCGGTGCTAAGAGCGCCGAATAGCAGCTCTCTTCCATGCTTGTCAACCAAAGCACCTGGCTTGCTTCCATCTTGCTGGTTGGTTGGTTGACTAGTTAGTAACCGTCTGATCGTTGAGTTTTTTGAAATTTGGAATATTTTTCAGATTTGTGAACACTTTTTCAAATTTTTATTTTTTTTGGAAATTTAGTAATATTATATTAAATCATAAAATACTTTTAAATTCAATTTTTGTATTTGTAAACATTCCAGAAACATTATTTGAAATCCGCATTGATTTTTAAAATACATAAAAGGTTAAAAAAATTGGAACATTGTTGAGTCCCTTCTTTTGATTTTATGAACAATTTTTTAACAAAAAATGTGAATAGTTTTTAAGTTTAAAATGCAGAATGAAAAAATGCCAACGTCCCGGCACCTGACCTGGCTGAAGTGCACGGGCAGTACGTGTTTGCTAGCTTTCCGTCGCCCTATGCGGGCACTGGGAGGTCATCCTCTGCGTACAGAAATCCTGAAAGAGGACTGCATTTTGTTGTTTTGCGAATTTGAAAGAAGACTGATTTAATAATAAGAACCCGTCTTCAAAGAGTTTGTGTGTTGACTGAGTTCAGCGGGTGTAATCAGAATTCAACACTTCCTATGACTCTTTAGGTTCAAACAACTGACAAGAAGTAGCTCCCGCATTTCCTTTTTTTTGAAGGAATGCCATCGTGGCTTACTTTATTAATCAAATAAGCACACTTACATTGTTCATGAGATATTCAGTCAGAAAGGGAGGGTGATCATCTATCCAATTACAAGATAAAAGATTTTCATAACTATGTTTTGCTATCTCATGTGCGACACCATTGGCCTCCCGGAGACTGCGAGTACTGAACTGTTCCTATTTCCGTCACCAGATCAACACAATCCGCATAAACTACAGCTTCTTCATTCCACCATATTTGTCCTCCTTTGCAAGCTTCAATCACCTCTAAACAATCAGATTCAGCAATGGCTTGGTGATAGCTCAAAGATGTCACTAGTTCAAGGCCTTTTTTCATTGCCAGTGCTTACATCATCGTGGCCGATGACAAGTGTGGAACATAAAAACATGCACCTGCAAGGAAATTGCCTATCTTGTCACGGATAACCGCGCCCGTCGCCCCTTCCCCCTCTTCAAAATGAAACGAGGCATCTACATTTAATTTAATTTAACTTGACATGAATCTGGTTTCATCCATTTAACTACTCTGAGCTGTTTTGGTGAAGTTTGTGCATAGGGACAGAACATATAACTTCCAATTTGTTGCTGGGGGTGTCCTCTCCTTGTGTGTGACTGTCCGTCTGATCCACCAGATGTACCATGTTGCGATCGCCACAACCTCCGCAATCCCTACCTGAGGTAGATCAAGGTAATGACTAGTTGAGGAATCCAACAACTCCTCCAAGACGGCTGAACCTGACCTGTCTACAATACATGCATCTGATATTTCTTGTTTTAGTTTTAGTGTGTACCACATCGTTTTTGCTGGTGTGCATTCAAATAGCAAGTGTTTCAGGTCTTCTGGGTGATCATGACAGATTGGACACCGGTCGTCCGTCCCAATATGGCAATTCGTCAGAGTTGATTTGACTGGAATGGCTCCATGTAACACTTTCCACACAAAAGTTTTGACCTTACCAGGAACCAAAAGTGCCCACACCTTCTTCCAGATTGGATTCGATCCTCTAGATGATGACGGCATAGTTTGGTATGAATTCCAGAACTGGTGTCTCCATTCCACATGATACGCCAATTTCACTGAGAACATCCCATTTCCGTTATAATGCCATGAAACAAAATCATCAAAGTTGTTCAAACTTACAGGAATTTTTAGGATTCTGGTTGCATCCACATGTGAGAAAATAGACCGCACAAGGTCTTCATCCCATTTTCCTGAATAAGGGTCAATCAGCTCAGCCACTTTGGTAATCACGATATTACCTCTTGGCAACAAAACCCTTCTGTCCGGACTGGTAGGTGTCCATGGGTCTCTCCATATATCAACGGACTCACCGTTTCCTACCCTCCAAATATAACCTCTTTTCAAAGTTTGAATACCGGCGAAAATGCTTTGCCATGTAAATGAGGATCCTTTTTTAGGCCCTGCCTCCAGTATACTTTGGTTGGGAAAATATTTTGCTTTAAGGATCCTAGCACACAAAGAATCAGGATTTCACAGAAGTCTCCAAACCTACTTTGCCAACATTGCGAGGTTAAAAGAGTGGAAGTCTCGGTATCCAAGTCCTCCAAGATTCTTTGGGAAACAAAGCTTCCACCAAGAAACCAATGCATCTTCCTGCTATTTTCATTATCTCCCCACCAGAACTTGGCAATCACATTAGCCATATCTTTACATATTCCTTTTGGGATTTTGAAAACCGACATTGCATATACTGGAATTGAAGGAAATATGCCCTAGAGGCAATAATAAAGTTGTTATTTATATTTTCTTATATCATGATAAATGTTTTTTATTCATGCTAGAATTGTATTAACTGGAAACTTAGTACACGCGTGAATACATAGACAAATAGAATGTCCCTAGTATGCCTCTTCTTGATTATCTCGTTAATCAAAGATGGCTAAGTTTCCTAACCATAGACATGTGTTGTCATTTGATGAATGGGATCACATCATTAGAGAATGATGTGATGGACAAGACCCATCCGTTAGCTTAGCATAATGATCGTTTAGTTTTATTGCTATTGCTTTCTTCATGAGTTATACATGTTCCTATAACTATGAGATTATGCAACTCCTGAATACCGGACAAACACCTTATGTGCTATCAAGCGTCACAATGTAACTGGGTGATTATAAAGATGCTCTACAGGTGTCTCCGATGGTGTTTGTTGAGTTGGCATAGATTGAGATTAGGATTTGTCACTCTGTGTACCGGAGAGGTATCTCTGGGCCCTCTCGGTAATGCACATCACTATATGTTGGAAATATGCCCTAGAGGCAATAATAAAATGGTTATTATTATATTTCCTTGTTCATGATAATTGTCTATTGTTCATGCTATAATTGTATTAACCGGAGACCGTAATACATGTGTGAATACGTAGACCATAATATGTTCCTAGTAAGCCTCTAGTTGACTAGCTCGTTGATCAATAGATGCTTACGGTTTCCTGACCATGGACATTGGATGTCATTGATAACGGGATCACATCATTAGGATAATGATGTGATGGACAAGACCCAATCCTAAGCATAGCACAAGATCGTGTAGTTCGTCTGCTAAAGCTTTTCTAATGTCAAGTATCATTTCCTTAGACCATGAGATTGTGTAACTCCCGGATACCGTAGGAATGCTTTGGGTGTGCCAAACGTCACAACGTAACTGGGTGGCTATAAAGGCACACTACGGGTATCTCCGAAAGTGTCTGTTGGGTTGGCACGAATCGAGACTGGGATTTGTCACTCCGTGTGACGGAGAGGTGTCTCTGGGCCCACTCGGTAGGACATCATCATAATGAGCTCAATGTGACCAAAGAGTTGATCACGGGATGATGTGTTATGGAACGAGTAAAAGTGACTTGCCAGTAACGAGATTGGACGAGGTATTGGGATACCGACGATCGAATCTCGGGCAAGTAACGTACCGATTGACAAAGGGAATTGTATACAGGATTGATTGAATCCCCGACATCGTGGTTCATCCGATGAGATCATCGTCGAACATGTGGGAGCCAACATGGGTATCCAGATCCCGCTGTTGGTTATTGGCCAGAGAGCTGTCTCGGTCATGTCTGCATGATTCCCGAACCCGTAAGGTCTAGACACTTAAGGTTCGGCGACGCTAGAGTTGTTATGGGAATTAGTATGCAGTTACCGAATGTTGTTCGGAGTCCCGAATGAGATCCCGGACATCACGAGGAGTTCCGGAATGGTCCGGAGGTAAAGATTTATATATGTGAAGTCCTATTTTGGCCACCGGAAAATGTTCGGGATTTTTCGGTATTGTACCGGGAAGGTTCTAGAAGGTTCCGGAGTGGGGCCCACCTGCATGGGGGACCCACATGAACGTGGGTAGTGGGGGAAAGGCCCCACACCCCTGGTCAAGGTGCACCAAGATCCCCCCTTAGAAGGAATAAGATCATATCCCGAAGGGATAAGATCAAGATCCCTAAAAAAGGGGGATAACAATCACTGGGGAAAGGAAATGATGGGATTTCTTCCCCCACCTTTGCCAACGCCCCAATGGACTTGGAGGGCAAGAAACCAGCCCCCTCCACCCCTATATATAGTGGGGAGCCGCACCCTTTCCCCTGGCGCAGCCCTCTCCCTCCCCAACACCTCCTCCTCCGTAGTAGTGCTTGGCGAAGCCCTGCCAGAGAACTGCAAGCTCCACCACCACGCCGTCGTGTTGCCGAAGCTCACCCTCAACTTCTCCTCTCCCCTTGCTGGTTCAAGAAGGAGGAGACGTCCCCGGGCTGTACGTGTGTTGAACGCGGAGGCGCCGTTGTTTGGCGCTTAGGTCAGAATCAACCGTGATCTGAATCGCTGCGAGTACGACTCCTTCATCCGTGTTCTTATAACGCTTCTGCATCGCGATCTTCAAGGGTATGAAGATGCACTCCTCTCTCTCTCTCTCTCTCGTTGCTAGTCTCTCCATAGATTGATCTTGGTGACACGTAGGAAAATTTTGAATTATTGCTACGTTCCCCAACAGTGGCATCATGAACTAGGTCTATGTGTAGATTCTATGCACGAGTAGAACACGAAGTAGTTGTGGGCGATGATTTGTTCAATTTTCTTACCGTTACTAGTCTTATCTTGATTCGGCGGCATTGTGGGATGAAGCGGCCCGGACCGACCTTACACGTACTCTTACGTGAGACAGGTTCCACCGACTGACATGCACTTGATGCATAAGGTGGCTAGCGGGTGTCTGTCTCTCCCACTTTAGTCGGATCGGATTCGATGAAGAGGGTCCTTATGAAGGGTAAATAGCAATTGGCATATCACCGTTGTGGCTTTTGCGTAGGTAAGAAACGTTCTTGCTAGAAACCCATAGTAGCCACGTAAAACATGCAACAACAATTAGAGGACGTCTAACTTGTTTTTGCAGGGTATGCTATGTGATGTGATATGGCCAAAAGGATGTGATGAATTATATATATGTGATGTATGGGATTGATCATGTTCTTGTAATAGGAATCACGACTTGCATGTCGATGAGTATGACAACCGGCAGGAGCCATAGGAGTTGTCTTAATTTATTGTATGACATGTGTGTCATTGAAAAACGCCATGTAATTACTTTACTTTATTGCTAACCGTTAGCCATAGTAGTAGAAGTAATAGTTGGCGAGACAACTTCATAAAGACACGATGATGGAGATCATGGTGTCATGCTGGTGACGAAGGTGATCATGCCGCGCCTCGAAGATGGAGATCAAAATGCGCAAGATGATATTGGCCGTATCATGTCACTTTATGATTTGGATGTGATGTTTGTCATGTTTACATCTTATTTGCTTAGAACGACGGTAGCATAAATAAGATGATCCCTCATAAAATTTCAAGAAAGTGTTCACCCTAACTGTGCACCGTTGCGAAAGTTCGTTGTTTCGAAGCACCACATGATGATCGGGTGTGATAGATTCTAACGTTCGCATACAACGGGTGTAAGTCATATTTACACATGCAAAACACTTAGGTTGACTTGACGAGCCTAGCATGTACACACATGGCCTCGGAACACAAGAGACCGAAAGGTCGAACATGAGTCATATAGTGGATACGATCAACATGAAGATGTTCACCGACGATGACTAGTCCGTCTCACGTGATGATTGGACACGGCCTAGTTGACTCGGATCATGTATCACTTAGATGACTAGAGGGATGTCTATTTGAGTGGGAGTTCATTAAATAATTTGATTAGATGAACTTAATTATCATGGACATAGTCAAAAGGTCTTTGGAAATTATGTCGTAGCTCATGCTTTGGTTCTACTGTTTTAGATATGTTCCTAGAGAAAATTTAGTTGACAGTTGACAGTAGCAATTATGTGGACTGGGTCCATAAACTGAGGATTGTCCTCATTGCCGCGCAGAAGGATTATGTCCTTAATGCACCGCTCAATGGGCTGAACCTCGAGCATCGGTTTTGGATGTTGCGAACATCTGACATGCACGTTTTGATGACTACATGATAGTTCAGTGCGTAGTGCTAAATGGTTTAAAATTGAGGCACCAAAGACGTTTTTGAAACATCGCAGAACATATGTGATGTTCCATGGACTGAAATTGGGATTTCAGGCTAGTGCCCACGTCAAGAGGTATGAGACCTCTGATAAGTTTCTTAAGCCTGCAAACTAAGGAGAAAAGCTCAATCGTTGAGCATGTGCTCAGATTGTATGAGTACTACAATCGCTTGAATCAAGTGGGAGTTAATCTTCCAGATGAGATAGTGATGGTTCTCCAAAGTCACTGCCACCAAGCTACTAGAGCTTCGTGATGAACTATAACATATCAGGGATAGATATGATGATCCTTGAGCTATTCGTGACACCTCAAAAGTAGAAATCAAATAGGAGCATCAATGGTTGATGGTTAGTAAAAACACTAGTTTCAAGAAGGGCAAGGGCAAGAAAGGGATACTTCATGAAACTGCAAATCAGTTGCTGCTCTACTGAAGAAACCCAAGGTTGAACCCAAACCCGAGACTAAGTGCTTCTGAAATGAGGGGAACGGTCACTGAAGCAGAACTACCCTAGATGCTTGGTAGATGAGAAGGCTGGCAAGACCAATAGAAGTATATTGGATATACATTATAATGTGTACTTTACTAGTACTCATAGTAGCACCAGGATATTAAATACCGGTTCGGTTGCTAAGTGGTAGTAACTCGAAATAAAAAGCTACGGAATAAACAGAGACTAGGTGAAGGTGAGATGACAATATGTGTTGGAAGTGTTTCCAAGGTTGATGTGATCAAGCATCGCATGCTCCCTCTACCATCGAGATTGGTGTTAAACCTAAATAATAATTATTTGGTGTTTGCGTTGAGCATAGACATGATTGGATTATGTTTATCGCAATACGGTTATTCATTTAAGGAGAATAATGGTTACTCTGTTTATTTGAATAATACCTTCAATGGTCTTGCACCTAAAATGAATGGTTCATTGAATCTCGATCGTAGTGATACACATGTTCATGCTAAAAGATATAAGATAGTAATGATAGTACCACATGCTTGTGGCACTGCCATTTGAGTCATATTGGTATAAAATGCATGAAGAAGCTCCATGTTGATGGATCTTTGGACTCACTCGTTTTTTTGAAAAGTTTGAGACATGCGAACCATGTCTATTGGTTTATACGCATGAAGAAACTCCATGCAGATGGATCGTTTGGACTCACTTGATTTTGAATCACTTGAGACATGCAAATCATACCACATGAGCAAGATGACTGAAAGGCCTAGTTTTCAGTGAGATGAAACAAGAGAGCAACTTGTTGGAAGTAATACATTTGATGTGTGGAATCCAATGAGTGCTGAGGCACGCATTGAATATCGTTATGATCTTACTTCACAGATGATTTGAGTAGATTCTAAGTATATTTACTTGATGAAACACAAGTCTGAATTATTGAAAGGTTCAAGTAATTTCAGAGTGAAGTTGAAGATCGTCATGACAAGAGCATAAAATGTCTATGATATGATCATAGAGATGAATATCTGAGTTACGTGTTTGGTACACAACTAAGACATTGTGGAAATTGTTTCACAACTAATGCCGCCTGAAACACCATAGTGTGATGGTGTGTCCGAACATCATAGCTGCACCCTATTGGATGTGGTGCAAACCATGATGTCTCTTATCGAATTACCACTATCGTTTATGGGTTAGGCATTAGAGACAACCGCATTCACTTTAAATAGGGCACCACGTAATTCCGTTGAGATGACACCATATGAAGTATGGTTTAGAGAAACCTAAGCTGTCATTTCTTAAAAGTTTGGGACTGCGACGCTTATGTGAAAAAATTTTAGGCTGATAAGCTCGAACCCAAAGCGGATAAATGCATCTTCATAGAATACCCAAAATAGTTGGGTATACCTCCTATTTCAGATACGGAAGAAAAAGTGATTGTTTCTAGAAACAGGTCCTTTCTCGAGGAAAAGTTTCTCTCGAAAGAATTGAGTGGGAGGATGGTGGAGACTTGATGAGGTTATTGAACCGTCACTTCAACTAGTGTGTAGCAGGGCATAGGAAGTTGTTCCTATGGCACCTACACCAATTGACGTGGAAGCTTATGATAGTGATCATGAAACTTCGGATCAAGTCACTACCAAACCTCGTAGGTCGACAAGGATGCGTACTACTTCAGAGTGGTATGTAATCATGTCTTGGAAGTCATGTTGCTAGACAACAATGAACCTACGAGCTATGGAGAATCAATGGTGGGACTGGATTCCGATGAATGGCTAGAGGCCATAAAAAATCCGAGAGAGGATCCATGTATAAAAGCAAAGTATAGACTTTGGAATAACTACTTGATGGTCGTAAGGCTGTTGGGTGCAGATGGATTTTAAAAGGAAGACGAACATTGATGGTAAGTGTCACCATTAAGAAAGCTTGACTTGTCGTTAAGATGTTTTCCAACAAGTTCAAGGAGTTGACTACGATGAGACTTTCTCAGTCGTAGCGATGCTAAGAGTCTGTTGGAATTATATTAGCAGTTACTGCATTATTTATGAAATCTTGCAGATACGATGTCAAAACATTGTTTCCTCGATGATTTTCTTGAGGAAAGGTTGTATGTGATACAACCAAAGGGTTTTGTCAATCCAAAAAGATGCTAACAAGTATGCAAAGCTCCAGCAATCCTTCTAAGGACTGGAGTAAGAATCTCAGAGTTGGAATATACGCTTTGATGAGATGATCAAAGATTTTTGGTTTATACAAAGTTTATGAGAACCTTGTATTTCCAAATAAGTGAGTGGGAGCACTATAGAATTTCTGATGAGTATATGTTGTTGACATATTGTTGATCAGAAATGATGTAGAATTTCTGGAAAGCATATAGGGTTATTTGAAAAGTGTTTTTCAATGGAAAACCTGGATTAAACTACTTGAACATTGAACATCAAGATCTATAAGGATAGATAAAAAAACGCTTAATAGTACTTTCAAATGAATACATATAGTGACAAGATTTTGAAGGAGTTCAAATAATATCAGCAAAGAAGGAGTTCTTGGTTGTGTTATAAGGTGTGAGCATTGAGTGAGACTCAAGATCTGACCACGGCAGAAGAGAGAGAAAGGACGAAGGTCGCCCCCTATGCTTTAGACGTAGGCTCTATAGTATGCTATGCTGTGTACCGCACCTGAAGTGTGACTTGCCATGAGTCAATAAAGGGGTACAAGAGTGACCCAGGAATGGATCACATGACAGCGGTCAAACTTATCCTTAGTAACTAGTGGACTAAGGAATTTTCTTGATTATGGAGATGGTAAAAGAGTTTGTCGTAAAGGATTACGTCGATGCAAACTTTGACACTAATCCGGATGACTTTGAGTAGTAAACCGGATTCGTATAGTAGAGCAGTTATTTGGAACAGCTCCAAGTAGCGCATGGTAGCTGCATCTACAAGATGACATAGAGATTTGCAAAGAACACACAGATCTGAAAGGTTCAGACCCGTTGACTAATAACCTCTCTCACAAGCGAGATATGATCAAACCCCATGGGTGTTGGATTCATTACAATCACAGAGTGATGTGAACTAGATTATTGACTCTAGTGCAAGTGGGAGACTGTTGGAAATATGCTCTAGAGGCAATAATAAAATGGTTATTATTATATTTCCTTGTTCATGATAATTGTCTATTGTTCATGCTATAATTTTATTAACCGGAGATCGTAATACATGTGTGAATAAATAGACCACAATATGTCCCTAGTAAGCCTCTAGTTGACTAGCTCGTTGATCAATAGATGGTTACGGTTTCCTGACCATGGACATTGGATGTTGTTGATAACGGGATCACATCATTAGGATAATGATGTGATGGACAAGACCCAATCCTAAGCATAGCACAAGATCGTGTAGTTCATCTGCTAAAGCTTTTCTAATGTCAAGTATCATTTCCTTAGACCATGAGATTGTGCAACTCCCGGATACCGTAGGAATGCTAGGGGTGTGCCAAATGTCACAACGTAACTGGGTGGCTATAAAGGCACACTACGGGTATCTCCGAAAGTGTCTATTGGGTTGGCACGAATCAAGACTGGGATTTGTCACTCCGTGTGATGGAGAGGTATCTCTGGGCCCACTCGGTAGGACATCATCATAATGAGCTCAATGTGACCAAAGAGTTGATTACGGGACGATGTGTTACGGAACGAGTAAGAGTGACTTGCCGGTAACGAGACTGAACGAGGTATTGGGATACCTACGATCGAATCTCGGGCAAGTAACGTACCGATTGACAAAGGGAATTGTATACATGATTGATTGAATCCCCGACATTGTGGTTCATCCGATGAGATCATTGTCGAACATGTGGGAGCCAACATGGGTATCCAGATCCCGCTGTTGGTTATTGGCCAAAGAGTTGTCTCGGTCATGTCTGCATGATTCCCGAACCCGTAGGGTCTATACACTTAAGGTTCGGTGACGCTAGAGTTGTTATGGGAATTAGTATGTAGTTACAGAATGTTGTTCGGAGTCCCAGATGAGACCCCGGACGTCACGAGGAGTTCCGTAATGGTCTGGAGGTAAAGATTTATATATGGGAAGTCCTATTTTGGCCACCAGAAAATGTTCGGGATTTTTTGGTATTGTACGGGGAAGGTTCTAGAAGGTTCCAGAGTGGGGCCCACCTGCATGGGGGACCCACATGAACGTGGGTAGTGGGGGAAAGGCCCCACACCCTTGGTCAAGGTGCACCAAGATCCCCCCTTAGAAGGAATAAGATCATATCCCGAAGGGATAAGATCAAGATCCCTAAAAAGGGGGGATAACAATCGGTGGGGAAAGGAAATGATGGGATTTCTTTCCCCCACCTTTGCCAATTGCCCCAATGGACTTGGAGGGCAAGAGACCAGCCCCCTCCACCCCTATATATAGTGGGGAGGCGCATAGGAGCCGCTCCCCTTCCCCTGGCGCAGCCCTCTCCCTCCCCAACACCTCCTCCGTAGTAGTAGTGCTTGGCGAAGCCCTGCCGGAGAACTGCAAGCTCCACCACCACGCCGTCGTGCTTCCGGAGCTCTCTCTCAACTTCTCCTCTCCCCTTTGTAGCGTCCTCAATGCAGCTATATCTCCCACGTGTCGAAGCACGACTTAGAGGCATAACCGCATTGAAAGCAATGTCGCAAGTGAGGTAATCTTCACACAACCCATGTAATAAAATAGGGGAAGAAGTTACATAGTTGGCTTACAATCACCACTTCACACAATTACATGAATAAAACATTACATCATCCAAATACAATCAAGGTCCGACTACGGAACCAAAATAAAAGAAGAACCCCAAATGCGACAAGGTCCCCGATCAACCCCAACTGGGCTCCACTACTGATCAACTAGAACGAAACACCACAAAGGACAAGATCTTCATCGAGCTCCTCCTGAGCTTGGTTGCGTCAACTGCACGGTCTCATCGGCACCTGCAAGCTGGTTTTGGAAGTATCTGTGAGCCACGGGGACTCAGCAATCTCGCACCCTCACGATCAAGACTATTTAAGCTTATGGGTAAGGTAAAAGGTATGAGGTGGAGCTGCAGCAAGCGACTAGCATATATGGTGGCTAACATACGCAAATGAGAGCGAGAAGAGAAGGCAAAGCACGGTCGAGAAACTATGATCAAGAAGTGGTCCTAGAACAACCTACGTCAAGCATAACTCCAACACCGTGTTCACTTCCCGGACACCGCCGGAAAGAGACCATCACGGTAACACACGCGGTTGATGTATTTTAATTAAGGTCAACTTCAGGTTTTCTACAACCGGACATTAACAAATTCCCATCTGCCCATAACCGCGGGCACGGCTTTCGAAAGTTCAAATCCCTGCAGGGGTGTCCCAACTTAGCCCATGACAAGCTCTCACGGTCAATGAAGGAATAGACCTTCTAGCGGGAAGACCCAATCAGACTCAAAATCCCGGTTACAAGACATTTCGACAATGGTAAAACAAGACCAGCAAAGCCACCCAGATGTGTCGACAAATCCCGATAGGAGCTGCACATATCTCGTTCTCAGGGCACATCGGATGAGCAAGACGTCGGGTAAGCCAGCCCAGAGTTGCCCCTGGTAGCCTCGGACATCGCTCAGTTGGACCAACACTTAGAGAAGCACTGGCCCGGGGGGTTAAAATAAGATGACCCTTGAGCCGGCCGACTCAAGGGAAAGAAAAGGCTAGGTGGCAAATGGTAAAACCAATGTTGGGCCTTGCTGGAGGAGTTTTACTCAAGGCGAATTGTCAAGGGGTTCCCATTATAACCCAACCGCGCAAGGAACGCAAAATCCGGGAACATAACACCGATATGACGGAAACTAGGGCGGCAAGAGTGGAACAAAACACCAGGCATAAGGCCGAGCCTTCCACCCTTTACCAAGTATATAGATGCATTAATTAAATAAGATATATTGTGATATCCCAACAAGTAAACATGTTCCAACCAGGAACAACATCTCCATGTTCCAACAAGGAACAAAACTTCAATCTTCACCTGCAACTAACAACGCTATAAGAGGGGCTGAGCAAAGCGGTAACATAGCCAATCAACGGTTTGCTAGGACAAGGTGGGTTAGAGGCTTGGTGCAACAATATGGGAGGCATGATAAGCAAGTGGTAGGTATCGCAGCATAGGCATAGCAAAAGAGCGAGCAACTAAGCAAGCAAAGATAGAAGTGATTTCGAGGGTATGGTCATCTTGCCTGAGATCCCGCAAGGAAGAAGAACGAGTCCATGAAGCAGACAAACGGACGTAGTCGAACGGTTCCTCACAAACACGACGTTACCGGAAACAACCCGAAGAAGCACACCGGAAAGAAGCAAACAACATAGTAAACAACCAACACAGAATCATGGCATGATGCACAAACAAGTATGATGCATGTCCGGATTAAAGCGGCATGGCATGGCAAAGTGCACAAGCAATCCTACAAATTAAGTGGAGCTCAATATGCAACTCCGTTGCATATTGACCGAACACCACATCAATTATTTAGTTCACTCTCGGTTAGGTACCCAACAATATTAAATGTTGTTTAAACATGGCAAGAGGTGAAGCATAACAAAACTATATCATCTAAACAATTTAAATGGGGCCGGATATAATAAACAACAAAACCGGTAAACCCCAAATGCAATTATCAATTTGGTGCAACAACAATTTTAACCAATCTTGAAGTTGTTATCATGATGCGGATGACATGTGCAAGTTTAAGCAATTTTTAATAAAAGTTGACAAGAGCATTATGAAGCATTTGTCACCGTGGTGCCAAGGAAAAGGGGTGCCACGGCGACGAATACGAAAATGATGCCACGGCAACATATCGGTTATCAGGTAGTCCACGGGGATACCGGTGCAAAAGGAAAAGTGACGGGAGCGTGCAAGAGATGGTGGGATGATCCCGGATTCCGGGTGTCCCACGGGTTAGTGGCATGGAAAACGAGTGACAATACGGACACGGTGCAGACAAAGGGTGCATCTCATCCAACATGCATTCATGCGTTCACGGGCGTCGACTCGGGGTTATACCTTCGAAGCGTGCAAAAGGGACGGTTCTCGTTCGGTGCAAAGTAAAGGAAGTAGACATTCTCGGGACGTTCGTCGTGGAGGTAGTCGTACACGGCGACGGTAGTTGTACACGGGTTTTCAGCCACGGAAGTAGTCGTACAATGTTTTCGTAGAGGTACTTGATGAATCCGAGTAACTTGGGGTCGGCGGTGGTCGTTCACGTATTGTCGTGGTACTTGGCGATTTCGGAGACGGCGGAAGACGAACTTGGCGGTCCTCGTTGACCTAGTACTTGGCGTTATTTCCATTTCGGTGATCGTTTTAGGCGTCGGGCGTCGAGGTACTCCACTGCCAACATCACCCGGGTGCATAGAGGCAAAACTTGTGGCGCTGCACCTAAATAGATGCCACAAGGGAAAGATGCTGGGTCGAGACAGAAGACCAGCGACGCGGCTGCAGGCACCGGGAGGCATGGCTCCAACGGGCAGGGCCGAAGACGAGGCAACTGTCAAGGAGGAGTTGGGCATAGCAGCACCAAGGCAGCAGTGGAGCTCTAAGATCGGTTCCATGGTGGCAGCTGCAGGCGAAAAGGACCCACACCGACGTGGTCAACGCGGGCTCGCGCGGCCTCCTGCGGGACCTGGCAAACAACATAGAAGCAGGGCAGCGACCACGCTGCCCCTGCGGTGGAGGTCAGCACCAATGGGGACGGGGCACCGGAGTTGGGTCCGACCGTGACCTCGCCGGACCTTGGGGCGAACAACGGAGGTGGAGGACTTGGAGCCCCGAACGTCAGTGCAACTAGAGCACGGGGAGGCGAAGCATGCGAGAGCAGAGGCGAGGTAGAGGCGCCGGGCTCCGGTGACAGGATGGACGATGGCGACGGGGACAGCGCGGGACGCCGGACCGAAGAGCGGGCGTCGCTCGGCGGCAGGGCCGGCGCTGGACGTGGCTGCCGGGGGGGGATCGGGCGCGAGCGAGAGGGTGTGGCGGCGGCAGAAGACTAGCGAGAGGAGGAGAGGGATCGAGGGAGGAGTGGCTGCGGCCAGCGAGCGAGAAGAGGAGCACGCGCGAGGGAGATGGGGATCGGGCTGCGGGTCTCTCTGGCGGCGCGAGGGAAGAGGAGATCGTGAGGAGAGGGAGGTTGGTTCGTTGGGCCTAGGGTTAGGAAGTAGGTTTAGGTGGGCTGCGGGGAAGGATGGGCCGGCCTGGGCTAGGTTAGATGCAGCTGGGCCCAAATGGCCTGCTGGGCTCCCTTCTCTCCCTCTCTTGATTCTACTCTTAACAAAAACAGAGACAATAAAATAGGAGAAAGGAAAAGAGAGAAGAGAAGGTTAGAGGAAGAATTTGGGCACGGGGATAATTTTCACGGACTCAGAAAAATGAGCACGGTCCGGGAAAATAGAAAAAGGTCAAGTTTGAAAGATTAAATTCAAATTCCTTTGAATTTAATTCAAAAGGTTTGAACTAGGATAGGTTTTTCGAAGTTCCCAAAAATGTTGAGAAATTAGGTGGAGCTCCGGAAAATGATGAAAGGACATGTGGAAAAGTTAGAGGCCAAGAGTTGAAATAATAAAAGGCATTGGGATTTTTGCAAGTGTGTTAAGGTAATTCCACATAATTGGAATAATTACTATAGCTCTCTAAATATCGAGAGGATAAGTTGTAAAGAGAATCACCATGTGAATTCCCTCGGTTTAAATGGATCGACGATCCATACGGTTTATTTAGTTGAGTTAAGAAAAGAAATGACATGATGCAATGCACATGATGCAAAGATGAAACGCAGCGGACTAAAAAAAACACATGACGAAACCCGGAAACCCTGGAAGGCAACTGAAGCTCCGGTCTTGGGGCGTTACACCCTTGCTGGATCAAGAAGGAGGAGACGTCCCCAGGCTGTACGTGTGTTGAACGCGGAGGTGCCGTTGTTCGGCGCTTAGATCAGAATCAACCGTGATCTGAATCGCTGCGAGTACGACTCCTTCATCCGTGTTCTTGTAACGCTTCTGCATCGCGATCTTCAAGGGTATGAAGATGCACTCCTCTCTCTCTCTCTGTCTCTCGTTGCTAGTCTCTCCATAGATTGATCTTGGTGACACATAGGAAAATTTTGAATTATTGCTACGTTCCCCAACACTATAAGCCTTGCAAGCAATGTGATTAATGAGTTAGTTGTGGGATGATGTATTACGGAACGAGTAAAGAGACTTGCTGGTAACGAGATTGAACTAGGTATTGAGATACCGGTGATCGAATCTCGGGCAAGGAACACACCGATGACAAAGGGAACAACATATGTTGTTATGCGGTTTGACCGATAAAGATCTTCATAGAATATGTAGGAGCCAATATGAGCCTCCAGGTTCCGCTATTGGTTATTGACTGGAGATGTGTCTCGGTCATGTCTACATAGTTCTCGAACCTGTAGGGTCTGCACGCTTAACGTTCGATGACGATTTGTTTTATGAGTTATGTGATTTGATGACTGAAGATTGTTCAGAGTCCCGGATGATATCACTGACATGACGAGGAGTCTTGAAATGGTCGAGATGTAAAGATTCATATATTGGAAGGTTACATTCGGACACCGGAATGGTTTCGGGAAGTTTCAGAGTACCGGGGGTTATCGGAACCCCCCGAGAAGTCAATGGGTCAACATGGGCCTTAGTGGAGAAGAGAGAGGGCCGACCAAGAGGTGGCGCCACCTTGCCAATCCGAATTGGACAAGGGGTGGGGGCGGCGCCCCCCTCCTTCCTTCTCTCCTCTTCCTCCTTCCCTCCTTCTCCTAGTTGGAATAGGAAGGGGGTGAATCCTACTTGGACCGGGAGTCCAAGTAGGACTCCCCCCTATGCCCCCCCCCCTTGGGACGGCCTCCCCTTCCCCCCTCCTGTATATAAGTGGGAGGGGGCACCCCAAAGGCACACCAAGTCTTCTCTTAGCCGTGTGCGGTGCCCCCCTCCACAGTTACACACCTTGGTTATATTGTTGTAGTGCTTAGGCGAAGCCCTGCGCCAGTAACTTCATCATCACCGTCAACACGCCGTCGTGCTGATGAAACTTTCCCTCGTCCTCAACCGGATCAAGAGCTCGAGGGACGTCATCGAGTTGAACGTGTGCTGAACACGGAGGTGTCGTACGTTCGGTGCTAGGATTAGTTGAATCACGAAGATGTTCGACTACATCAACCGCGTTACTATGCATCTCCTAGATAGATCTTGAATGATCGTAGGTAAATTTTTTGAAATACCGCGTTCCCCAACAGTGGCATCTGAGCCAGGTCTATGCATAGATGTTATATGCACGAGTAGAACACAGAGTTGTGGGTGATAATAGTCATACTGCTTACCAGCAACATCTTACTTTGATTCGGCGGTATTGTTGGATGAAGCGGTCCGGACCGACATTACATGACCGTGTTCATGAGACTAGTTCTACCGACGTGCTTTGCACATAGGTGGCTGGCGGGTGTCTGCTTCTCCAACTTTAGTTGAATCGAGTTTGACTACGCCCGGTCCTTGTTGAAGGTTAAAACAACACACTTGATGAAAAATCATTGTGGTTTTGATGCATAGGTAAGAACGGTTCTTGCTAGAAGCCCGTAGCAGCCACGTAAAACTTGCAAAAACAAAGTAGAGGCCGTCTAACTTGTTTTTGCAGGGCATGTTGTGATGTGATATGGTCAAGACGTGATGAGATATAAATTGTTGTATGAGATGATCATGTTTTGTAAAAGTTATCGGCAACTGGCAGGAGCCTTATGGTTATCGCTTTATTGTATGAGATGCAATCGCCATGTAATTGCTTTACTTTATCACTAAGCGGTAGCGATAGTCGTAGAAGCAATAGTTGGCAAGAGATGTCTACTACGCAACTTTATTCTTGTAGACACGTGTTAGGCCTCCAAGCGCAGAGTTTTGTAGGACAGTAGCAATTTTGCATCAAGTGGATGACCTAAGGTTTATCAATCTGTGAGAGGTGTAGGATGAGGATGGTCTTCCTCGAACGACCCTGCAACCAAATACAAGAAATCTCTTGTGTCCCCAACACACCCAATACAATGGCAAATTGTATAGGTGCATTAGTTCAACGAAGAGATGGTGATAAAAGTGTAATAGGGATGGTAGAAATATATTTTTATAATCTGAATAAATAAAAAATAGCAAGGTAGCAAATAGTAAACGGGCACAAAAACGGTATTGCAATGCTTAAAAACAAGGCCTAGGGTCTGTACTTTCGCTAGTGCAATCTCTCAACAATGCTAACATAGTTGGATCATATGATTATCCCTCAAAGTGCAATAAAGAATCACTCCCGAGTTCCTATTAGCGGAGAGCAAAAGATAGAAATTGTTTGTAGGGTACGGAACCACCTCAAAGCTATTCTTTCTGTTTGATCTATTCAAGAGTTCATATTAAAATAACACAAAGCTATTGTTTCCGTTCGATCTATCCTAGAGTTCGTACTAGAATAACACCAAAGCAAATTCATATTCATAATACTCAATCCACACAAAGAACTACAAGGAGACCCCAAAGTTCCTATCGGAGAAAGGATAATAAAAACATGCATCAACCCCTATGCAAAGATTACCCCAATATCACCGCGGGAATCCACAAGTTGAGTGCCATAACGTATATCAAGTGAATCAATAAGATACCCCAATGTCACCTCAAGTATTCATACCGCAAGACATACATCATGTGTTCTCAAATCTGAACATTCAATCCGACATGACAAAACTTCAAAGGGTAAAGATTCAATTCATCACAACAAGAGTATAGAGGGGAGAAACATCATATGATCCAACTATATTAACAATGCCCATGATATAGATCAAGAGAGAGAGAGATTAAACACATAGCTACTAGTACAAACCCTCAGCCCCGAGCGTGGACTACTCCCTCCTCATCGTGGTGGTCACCGGGATGATGAAGATGGCCACCGGACATGATTCCCCCCTCCGGCAGGGTGCCGAAATGGGCCTAGATTGGTTTTCGGTGGCTACGGAGCCCTGCGGCACGGAACTTCTGAGCTAGGTTAACCCCGAGGGGTTTCGGAATATTTGGGAATTTATAGTGCAAAGAAGGGGTGCGGAAGGCCATCGAGGTGGGCACAACCCACCTGGGCGCGCCAAGGGGCCTGGCGCGCTCTGGTGGGTCGTGCCCCCCTAGGGGCACCCCAGGTGCTGTTCTGGCCCATCGGGAGTCTTTTGTCCCATAAAAAATTCACAAAAAGTTTCGCAGTATTTGGACTCCGTTTAATATTGATTTTCTGGGATGTAAAAAACAAGCAAAAAACAACAACTGGCGCTTGGTGTCGTGGTTCTAAGTTTGACAGTAGATTAGGGGGTACGTAAGAGGAGGCAAGATCCTAGCTACGATGAGGTTGTGCACGCAAGATTTATGAGTTTAGGCACTTGGCGGAGGAAGTAATAACCCTACGTCTCGATGCCCTGAGGCGGTCGACTTGATTATGCGTGAAGTTACAGGGGGTGTGAACCCTTGTATCTGAGGAGGGGGTGGCTTAGATAGAGTGCACCGGACCACTCTTGTCCTCAGTTATACGGGGTTCAATGTACATAAAGATGAGGCGTTACTGGTAACGTCAGCAATAAAGACATATAAATGATCATTAACACTACGGAATGAACGCCTGACCGTTGCCATCCTGAGTGACTTTAGGTCTTCTGTCTTCCGAGTGGTTTCTTGTATGGTCGAATGGTGATATATTGGTCGAATGGAATTGGGTTATCCGAGTGGAGTTGTTGGTCGAGTGAATTGCACTCTGAGGAGATTCTAGTCGGTGGGAAATACTGTGCTTTGAATGCTGTTGATCTTTGAGGAGTTTCCTTGGGGAGGGTGTCTAGGTCAGGCATATTACCCTACCCTAGGTACATGTCATCGTCATTAGGCCCCGAATGGATTGAGGTCCGAAGGAAGAAAAGGTTGGAGATAGTTTCGACCCAATTTTTTTGAAGGAAATATGCCCTAGAGGCAATAATAAAGTTATTATTTATTTCCTTATTTCATGATAAATGTTTATTATTCATGCTAGAATTGTATTAACCGGAAACTTGATACATGTGTGAATACATAGACAAACAGAGTGTCACTAGTATGCCTCTACTTGACTAGCTCGTTGATCAAATATGGTTAGGTTTCCTAGCCATAGACATGAGTTGTCATTTGATTAATGGGATAACATCATTAGGAGAATGATGTGATTGACTTGACCCATTTCGTTAGCTTAGCACGATGATCGTTTAGTTTGTTGCTATTGCTTTCTTCATGACCTATACATGTTCCTATGACTATGAGATTATGCCACTCCCGAATACAGGAGGAACACTTTGTGTGCTACCAAACGTCGCAACGTAACTGGGTGATTATAAAGGTGCTCTACAGGTGTCTCCGAAGGTACTTGTTGAGTTGTCATAGATCAAGATTAGGATTTGTCACTCCGATTGTCGGAGAGGTATCTCTAGGCCCTCTCGGTAATGCACATCATAATAAGCCTTGCAAGCAATGCAACTAATGAGTTAGTTGTGGGATGATGTATTACGGAACGAGTAAAGAGACTTGCTGGTAATGAGATTGAACTAGGTATTGAGATACCGGTGATCGAATCTCGGGCAAGGAACACACCGATGACAAAGGGAACAACGTATGTTGTTATGCTGTTTGACCGATGAAGATCTTCGTAGAATATGTGGGAGCCAATATGTGCATCCAGGTTCCGCTATTGGTTATTGACCGAAGACGTGTCTCGGTCATGTCTACATAGTTCTCGAACCCGTAGGGTCCGCACGCTTAACGTTTTGTGACAATTTGTATTATGAGTTATGTGATTTGATGTACTGAAGGTAGTTCGGAGTCTCGGATGAGATCGGGGACATGACGAGGAGTCTCGAAATGGTCGAGACGTAAAGATCGATATATGGGACGACTATATTCGTACATCATAAAGGTTCCGAGTGATTCGGGTATTTTTTGGAGTATAGGAGAGTTACGGGAATTCGTATTGGGCCTTAATTGGCCATACGGGAAAGAAGAGAAAGGCCTCAAAGGGTGGCCGCACCCCTCCCCATGGACTGGTCCGAATTAGACTAGGGAGGGGGGGCGCCTCCTTCCTTCCTTCTCCTTCTCCATTCCATTTTTCCTATTCCATGTCGGAGGTGGAATCCTACTAGGACTAGGGAGTCCTACTAGGACTCCACACTTGGGCGTGCCCTATGAGGGCCTGTAACACCCTGGATGTAATTTACCTTATATGTACTCCGACTCTTGCCGTTTCCGGCACTAGGTTATTTTGTTTCCTCATTGTCGGGTTTTTTGTCTCCATGTGTTGTTGTCTTTGTCATGCATCTCATATCATGTCATCATGTGCATTGCATTTGCATATGTGTTCGTCTCATATATCCGAGCTTTTTCCCCGTTGTCCGTTTTGCATTCCGGCGCTCCCATGTCCTCCGGTGGTCCTTTCTACCTCTTTTCGTGTGCGGGCGCTAAACATTCCGGATTGGACCGAGACTTGCCATGTGGCCTTGGTTTATTACCGGTAGACCGCATGTTAAGTTTCGCGCCATTTGGACTTTGTTTGATACTCCAATGGTTAACCGAGGGACCGAAAAGGCCTCGTGTGTGTTGCAGCCCAACACCCTTCCAATTTGGCCCAAAACCCACCAACCCCCCCCCCCCTCCATCGTGTAGAGCATTCGATCACGATCGCGTGGCCGAAAACCGCACCTCATTCTGAGCTTCCTAGCTCCTCCTACCTATAAAACTGGGTTTTCCCCCCAAAATTCCAGAACATTTCCCCCCTAAACCCTAGTCCCAGCACCTCCGCGCGGCCGGACACGTCCGGTCCGGCTGGATGCAATCGCTGCCGCCAACCGGGGCGTGCCACGTGGCACCGCGCGCCCCACATCGCCGCCTCACCCATGCCGGCCCGCCTGGCCCGCGCGTGGCCCTCCCCGCCGCCGAGCCAGGCCCGAGCGCCTGCGCCTCCTCGCCTCCTCTTCCCCGACGCCGGTGCGGCTGCGCCGCCGCCCTAGGTCGTCGCCGGCGACCCTCATCGCCGTCCGGTGCCTCCACGCCGCCTCACCTCGCCATCCGCCGCCCCGCGCCCGATCCGGTCTCCGGCGGGCCTCCCCGCGGCCCCGAGACCCTCCTCCGACGAGCTACTCCGGCCGGATCCACCAACCCCGACGAACAGCTACAGTACACCGGCGGTCCTCAGAATCTGTGCCAGATCTGGATCGGGACGACGATTGACTTCTTCCCGAAACCCTAATCTTTTAGCATTTCTCCGCATGCCATAACTCTGCATCCGTAGCTCCGATTCGTGCGTGTAGCATATCAAAATGTTCGTCTCGATGAGTACATCATTTCATCTCATTGCATCATTTTCTTTTGAGCTCATCTTGATGCCCGAAATGCTATTGGAAGAGGGCTATGTGAGGAATTTGTCAGATCTGTTTCAGCAAATGGCATTTTGTCATTTTTTCCATGATTAATGTGTGCATGCTATGATCCTGAGCTCTACATGTGTTTTGTTATATGTCGTGCCATCTTTACAGGGGTGTATGCCATGTATTTTTTTGATCTTTGTGGTGACTAGCACAAGCTTGCAAAGTAGCGTAATCGTTAATGCTGATTTCAGGGACTTAGAATTTCACTAAGTCCTTGTTCTGTTTTTGTTGTTATGCCATATGTTCATGTTGTTTCCTAGTGATCTGTGCCTCTTTTGAGGATGATTAGTAAGGATGTTTTGTTAACATTGTGGTGCTCTATCCATCCATGTCTTTATTTGCATTTATGGAGTACCCTAGCTTGAGTCAATCGAGCTCTACTTTTGCTATAAAATGATCCTGGCAGATTGCTGACATGTTTAGCGATTTTGCCGAGGATGTTGCTATTGATCCGTGCATGCTATGTTATTGTTCTTGCCATGTCTAGCTTATATGCCATGTCTTCTTGATGTGTGTATGCTTATTTTGTCATGCCATGCTCTGTAGTGAGTGCATCGAGCTCGTAAACATGCCTACTTGCTAATCTTTTTGCATGCTCCAGTTTTTCACTAAGTCTGTATCTGTTTGTGTTTTAGCTATGTTCACATGCTTGCAATTGTATTTTCTGATCCCTTTTGGCTCAAGGTCACTAAGGGACTTTTGTTAAGTGTTTTGAGTAGCTTCATGCCGTGCCTTGCTTTGCCATGTTAAGTTCCTGTAGCTTGTATATTTCATGCTCTAAATTGTGCTTCCCGATGATAAATTCCAGACTTGTGTTAATTTCACAAAGTCTGAAACCTGTTATCATTTGCACTTTTGTTATGCTTGTTTGAACCTGTTATTGGACGAATTAGCCGTAGCTCAGTGTTCATCTTTTGTCAAGCTTCATGAGTGGATCCCTACCATGTATTTTGTTGGCACGTTGGAGTGCTGTAGCATATTTATCTTGATGCTTTTAGTTGGTCACTTGCTGATTATCGCAGACCGGGGCTATATTTGTTTTGCTTGCCATTTCCAAACCGTGCATCCGATTCCGGTGATCTTTATATCGATTTCAACCGAGATCACCTCACCTTTCCAGTGGCACTCTTGGATTTCCAAGTTTAGGCCAGGTTCATTCATTCCTTTGCAAATCATGCATTGCATCACATATCGCATCCCACATATCATACCATGTTTGCATCATGTTGTTTGAGCATTGCACGTGGTTGATTGTGTTCCTTTTGCTTGTTGTTCTTGTTTGGGTAGAGCCGGGAGACGAGTTCGTGAACGAGGAGCCCGTTGGGTTCGCTTATGAGGATCAAGGCAACTCTGACAACTTTGCAGGCAAGATGACCATACCCTCGTGATCACTTCTATCTTTGCTTGCTAGATGCTCGCTCTTTTGCTATGCCTATGCTACGATACCTACCACTTGCTTATCATGCCTCACAAATTGCCATGTCAAACCTCTAATCCACCATGTCCTAGCAAACCGTTGTTTGGCTATGTTACCGCTTTGCTCAGCCCCTCTTATAGCGTTGCTAGTTGCAGGTGAAGATTGGAGATCGTTCCTTGTTGGAACATTGTTTATTGTTGGGATATCACTATATTATCTTGTTATCTTAATGCACCTATATACTTGGTAAAGGGTGGAAGGCTAGGCCTTATGCCTAGTGTTTTGTTCCACTCTTGCCGCCCTAGTTTCCGTCATATCGGTGTTATGTTCCCGGATTTGCGTTCCTTACACGGTTGGGTTATAATGGGAACCCCTTGACAGTTCGCCTTGAATAAAACTCTTCTAGCAATGACCAACATTGGTTTTACCATTCGCCACCTAGCCTTTTTCCCTTGGGTTTTGCGGACTCAAGGGTCATCTTTATTTTAATCCCCTCAGGCCAGTGCTTCTCTAAGTGTTGGTCCAACTGAGCGATGTCGGGGGCTACCAGGGGCAACTCTGGGCTGGCCTATCCGACGTCTGGCTCATCTGAGTGTGCCCTGAGAACGAGATATGTGCAGCTCCTATCGGGATTTGTCGGCACATTCGGACGGTGTTGCTGGACTTGTTTTACCATTATCGAGGATGTCTTGTAACCGGGATGCCGAGTCTGATCGGAATGTCTCGGGAGAAGGAATATCCTTTGTTGACCGTGAGAGCTTGTGATGGGCTAAGTTGGGACTCCCCTGCAGGGATTTGAACTTTCGAAAGCCGTGCCCGCGGTTATGGGCAGATGGGAATTTGTTAATGTCCGGTTGTAGATAACCTGAAACTTAACTTAATTAAAATGAACCAACCGCGTGTGTTACCATGATGGTCTCTTCTCGGCGGAGTCCAGGAAGTGAACACGGTGCTGGAGTAATGCTTGACGTAGGTTGTTCTAGGATCACTTCTTGATCATAGTTGTTCGACCGTGCTTTTGCCTTCTCTTCTCGCTCTCTTTTGCGAATAGGTTAGCCGCCATATATGCTAGTCGCTTGCTGCAGCTCCACATCATACCTTGCCTTACCTATAAGCTTAAATAGTCTTGATCGCGAGGGTGTGAGATTGCTGAGTCCCCGCGACTCACTGTTTACTTCCAAAACCAGTTGCAGGGACCGATGGTACCGTTCCAGACGATGCGCTTGAGCTCAAGTAGGAGTTTGATGAAGACTCTCGCCGTTACTATGTCTCTTTCCCAGATGATCAGTAGTGGTGCCCAGTTGGGGCGATCGGGGACCATGTCGCATGTGGGGGTTGATCTTTATTTTGGTACCGTAGTCGGACCATGAGTGTATTGGATGATTGTAATGTTATTCATGCATTTGTGTGACGTGGCGAGTGTAAGCCAACTATGTATCTTTTCCCCTTTTATATATTTACATGGGTTGTTGTGAAGATTACCTTACTTGCGACATTGCTTTCAATGCGGTTATGCCTCTAAGTCGTGCTTCGACACGTAGGAGATATAGCCGCATCGAGGGCGTTACAGGGCCGGCCTCCTCCTCCCCCCATCCTTTATATACGTGGCCAGGGGGCACCCCATAGACACACAAGTTGATCTGTTGATCTCTCCCAGCCATGTGCGGTGCCCCCCTCCACCATATTCCACCTCGGTCATATCATAGCGGTGCTTAGGCGAAGCCCTCTGTCGGTAGCAACATCATCACCGTCATCACGCCGTCATGCTGATGGAACTCTCCCGTGGAGCTCTTCTGGATCGGAGTTCGCGGGATGTCATCGAGCTGAACATGTGCTAAACTCGAAGGTGTCGTACGTTCGGTACTTGGATCGATCGGATTGTGAAGACGTACGACTACATCAACCGTGTTGTGCTAATGCTTCCACTTACGGTCTACGAGGGTATGTAGACGATACTCTCCCCTCTCGTTGCTATGCATCACCATGATCTTGCGTGTGCGTAGGAAGTTTTTTGAAATTACTACGTTCCCCAACAGTGGCATCCAAGCCAGGTTTATGCGTAGATGTTATATGCACGAGTAGAACACAAGTGAGTTGTGGGCGATACAAGTCATACTGCTTACCAGCATGTCATACTTTGGTTCGGCGGTATTGTTGGATGAAGCGGCCCGGACCAACATTATGCGTATGCTTACGCAAGACTGATTCTACCGACATGCTTTGCACACAGGTGGCTGGCGGGTGTCAGTTTCTCCAACTTTAGTTGAACCGAGTGTGGCTACACCCGGTCCTTGAGAAGGTTAAAACAACACTAACTTGACGAACTATCGTTGTGGTTTTGATGCGTATGTAAGAACGGTTCTTGCTCAGCCCGTAGCAGCCACGTAAAACTTGCAACAACAAAGTAGATGACGTCTAACTTGTTTTTGCAGGGCATGTTGTGATGTGATATGGTCAATACGTGATGAGATATAAATTGTTGTATGAGATGATCATGTTTTGTTAAAGTTATCGGCAACTGGCAGGAGCCTTATGGTTGTCTCTTTATTGCATAAGATGCAAGTGCCAAATAATTGCTTTACTTTGTCGCTATGCGATAGCAATAGTTGCAAGAGCAATAGTTGGCGAGACGACCATGTGACGACACATTGATATAGATCAAGATGATGGAGATCATGGTGTCATGCCGGTGACGATGGAGATCGTGACGATGCTTTGGAGATGGAGATCAAATGCACAAGATAATGATGGCCATATCATGTCAATATTTTGATTGCATGTGATGTTTATCTTTTATGCATCTTATTTTGCTTAGTTCGACGATAGCTTTATAAGATGATCCCTTACTAAAATTTCAAGGTATAAGTGTTCTCCCTGAGTATGCACCGTTGCCAAAGTTCGTTGTGCCGAGACACCACGTGATGATCGAGTGTGATAAGCTCAACGTTCATCTACAACGGGTGTAAGACAGTTTTGCACACGCAGAATACTCGGGTTAAACTTGACGAGCCTAGCATATGCAGATATGGCCTCAGAACACTGGAGACCGAAAGGTCGAGCGTGAATCATATAGTAGATATGATCAACATAGTGATGTTCACCATTGAAAACTGCTCCATCTCACGTGATGATCGGACATGGTTTAGTTGATATGGATCACGTGATCACTTAGATGATTAGAGGGATGTCTATCTAAGTGGGAGTACTTAAGTAATATGATTAATTGAACTTTAATTTATCATGAACTTAGTCCTGGTAGTATTAGCATATCTATGTTGTAGATCAATAGCTCGCGTTTAGCTCCTCTATTTTATTTTTGATATGTTCCTAGAGAAAACTAAGTTGAAAGATGTTAGTAGCAATGATGCGGATTGGATCCGTGATCCGAGGATTATCCTCATTGCTGCACAGAAGAATTATGTCCTTGATGCACCGCTAGGTGACATACCTATTGCAGGAGCAGATGCAGACATTATGAATGTTTGGCCAGCTCAATATGATGACTACTTGATAGTTTAGATGTTCCAGGAGTTCAAGTTAATATTTCAAGCAAATACCCGAGTTGAGACATATGAAGTCTCCAACAAGTTCTATAGCTAAAAGATGGAGGAGAAGAGCTCAAGCAGTGAGCATGTGCTCAGATTGTCTAGGTACTACAATCGCTTGAATCAAGTGGGAGTTAATCTTCGAGATAAAATAGTGATTGACAAAATTCTCTAGTCACTATCACCAAGTTAGTAGAACTTCGTGATGAACTATAGTATGCAAGGGATGACGAAAATGATTCCCGAGCTTTTCATGATGATGAAATCGATGAAGGTAGAAATCAAGAAAGAGCATCAAGTGTTGATGATTAACAAGACCACTAGTTTCAAGAAAAAGGCAAAGGGAAAGAAAGGGAACTTCAAGAAGAACGACAAGCAAGTTGCTGCTCAAGTGAAGAAGCCGAAGTCTGGACCTAAGCCTGAGACTAATTGCTTCTACTGCAAAGGGACTGGTCACTGGAAGCGGAACTGTCCCAAGTATTTGGCGGATAAGAAGGATGGCAAAGTGAACAATGGTATATTTGATATACATGTTATTGATGTGTACTTTACTAGTTTTTATAGAAACCCCTCGGTATTTTATACTGGTTCAGTTGCTAAGAGTAGTAACTCGAAACGGGAGTTGCAGAATGAACAGAGACTAGTTAAGGGTGAAGTGATGATGTGTGTTGGAAGTGGTTCCAAGATTGATACGATCATCATCGCACACTCCCTATACTTTTGGGATTAGTGTTAAACCTAAATAAATGTTATTTGGTGTTTGCGTTGAGCATGAATATGATTTGATCATGTTTATTGCAATACGGTTATTCATTTAAGTTAGAGAATAATTGTTGTTCTGTTTACATGAATAAAACCTTCTATGGTCATACACCCAATGAAAATGGTTCATTGGATCTCGATCATAGTGATACACATATTCATAATATTGAAGCCAAAAGATGCAAAGTTAATAATGATAGTGCAACTTATTTGTGGCACTGCCATTTAGGTCATATTGGTGTAAAGAGCATGAAGAAACTCCATGCTGATGGGCTTTTGGAATCACTTGATTATGAATCATTTTGATGCTTGTGAACCATGCCTCATGGGCAAGATGACTAAGACTCCGTTCTCAGGAACAATGGAGCGAGCCACTGACTTATTGGAAATAATACATACTGATGTATGCGGTCCAATGAGTGTTGAGACTCACGGCGGGTATCATTGTTTTCTAACCTTCATAGATGATTTGAGCAGATATGTGTATATCTACTTGATGAAACATAAGTCTGAAACATTTGAAAACTTCATATAATTTCAGAGTGAAGTGGAAAATCATCGTAACAAGAAAATAAAGTTTCTATGATCTGATTGTGGAGGAGAATATTTGAGTTACGAGTTTGGTCTTCATTTGAAACAATGTGAATTAGTTTTGCAACTCACGCCACCAGGAACACCACAACGTAATGGTGTGTCCGAACATCTTAACCGTACTTTATTAGATATGGTACAATCTATGATGTCTCTTACCGATTTACCACTATCGTTTTGGGGTTATGCATTAGAGACAATTGCATTCATGTCAAATAGGGCACCATCTAAATCCGTTGAGATGACACCTTATGAACTGTGGTTTGGCAAGAAACCCAAGTTGTCGTTTCTTAAAGTTTGGGGTTGCGATGCTTATGTGAAAAAGTTTCATCCTGATAAGCTCAAACCCAAATGGGAGAAATGTGTCTTCATAGGATACCCAAAGGAAACTGTTGGGTACACCTTCTATCATAGATCCGAAGGCAAGACATTCGTTGCTAAGAATGGATCCTTTCTAGAGAAGGAGTTTCTCTCGAAAGAAGTGAGTGGGAGGAAAGTATAACTTGATGAGGTAATTGTACCTTCTCCCGAATTGGAAAGTAGTTCATCACAGAAATTTGTTGCCGTGATGCCTACTACCAAACCTCGTAGGTCAACCAGAGTACGTTCCGCACCAGAGTGGTACGGTAATCCTGTTCTGGAGGTCATGTTACTTGACCATGACGAACCTGCGAACTATGAAGGAAGCGATGATGAACCCAGAATCCGCGAAATGGTTTGAGGCCATGAAATCTGAGATAGGATCCATGTATGAGAACAAAGTGTGGACTTTGGCTGACTTGCCCGATGATCGGCAAGCCATAGAAAATAAATGGATCTTCAAGAGGAAGACGGACACTGATAGTAGTGTTACTATCTACAAAGCTAGACTTGTTGAAAATGGTTTTGACAAAGTTCAAGGTGTTGACTGCGATGAGATTTTCTCACTCGTATCGATGCTTAAAGTCTGTCTGAATCATGTTTGCAATTGCCGCATTTTATGAAATCTGGCAAATGGATAACAAAACTACAATCCTTAATGGATTTATTAAAGAAGAGTTGTATATGATGCAACCAGAAGGTTTTGTCAATCCTAAAGGTGCTAACAAAATGTGCAAGCTCCAGCGATCCATCTATAGACTGGTGCAAGCATCTCGGAGTTGGAATATACGCCTTGATGAGTTGATTAAAGCATATAGTTTTATACAGACTTGGGGTGAGGCCTGTATTTACAAGAAAGTGAGTGGGAGCACTACAACCTTTCTGATAAGTATATGTAAATGACATATTATTGATCAGAAATGATGTAGAATTTTCTGGAAAGCATAAAGGACTATTTGAAATGAGTTCTTCAAAGAAAGACCTCGGTGAAGCTGCTTACATATTGAGCATTAAGATCTATAGAGATAGATCAAGACGCTTGATAAGTTTTTTCAATGAGTACATACCTTGACAAGACTTTGAAGTAGTTCAAAATGGAACAGTCAAAGAAAGAGTTCTTGCCTGTGTTACAAGGTGTGAAGTTGAGTAAGACTCAAAGCCCGACCATGGCAGAAGATAGAGAGAGAATGAAAGTCATTCCCTATGCCTAAGCCATAGGTTCTATAAACTATGCCATGATGTGTATCAGACATATTGTATACCCTGCCCTGAGTTTGGCAAGGGAGTACAATAGTGATCTAGGAGTAGATCACTGAACAACGGTCAAAATTATCCTTAGTGGAATAAGGATATGTTTCTCAATTATGGAGGTGATAAAAGGTTCGTCCTAAAGGGTTACGTCGATGCAAGTTTTGACACTAATCCAGACGACTCTAAGTCTCAATCTAGATACATATTGAAAGTGGGAGCAATTAGCTAGAGTAGCTCCGTGCAGAGCATTGTTGACATAGAAATTTGCAAAATACATACGGATCTGAATGTGGCAGACCCGTTGACTAAACTTCTCTCACAAGCAAAACATGATCACACCTTAGTACTCTTTGGGTGTTAATCACATAGCGATGTGAACTAGATTATTGACTCCAGTAAACCCTTTGGGTGTTGGTCACATGACGATGTGAACTATGGGTGTTAATCACATGGTGATGTGAACTATTGGTGTTAAATCACATGGCGATGTGAACTAGATTATTGACTCTAGTGCAAGTGGGAGACTGAAGGAAATCTGCCCTAGAGGCAATAATAAAGTTATTATTTATTTCCTTATTTCATGATAAATGTTTATTATTCATGCTAGAATTGTATTAACCGGAAACTTGATACATGTGTGAATACATAGACAAACAGAGTGTCACTAGTATGCCTCTACTTTACTAGCTCGTTGATCAAAGATGGTTATGTTTCCTAGCCATACACATGAGTTGTCATTTGATTAATGGGATCACATCATTAGGAGAATGATGTGATTGACTTGACCCATTCCGTTAGCTTAGCACGATGATCGTTTTGTTTGTTGCTATTGCTTTATTCATGACTTATACATGTTCCTATGACTATGAGATTATGCAACTCCCGAATACCGGAGGAACACTTTGTGTGCTACTAAACGTCGCAACGTAACTGGGTGATTATAAATGTGCTCTACAGGTGTCAAACCTCACGAGGCCCTCGTGACGCGAGCCATGACGCACGACACCAGGCGGGCACCAGCGCGTGCAGCGTCCTTGTTTCCTCTTTGGTGCTAAGGAGGCCAGCGCAGGAGAAGAGTACCGAGGCATGACGCAAAGGTTGCTATATTGGTGCAACAAGACCAAGACCAGAAGACGGCAAGACGGAGGTCATCGTGGAGCCCAAGATGGCGTCACCGCTAGAGTTTTTCGCAGGCGAAGGCCACTTTTGTCAAGATAGCTTGTACTAGCTGCCCCCCTTCAAATTGGCCCGCCGTTGTTGGCTCCCTTCCCGCTCGATATTTGGGAAGAGGACCAGGGCCTATATAAGTAGAGCTAGCCACCATAGTAGAGGCATCTCATCTTAGCTTGATCCAACCCGATCGAGAGCCTACTCACAAGAACACCTCAACCACATGAGGCTGTTCTTTCCTTGTACTGTTCATCATTTGCCCTAGAGGCAATCCACCACAACGGTGGACCGAACCAGTATAAACCTCGTGTCTTTCTATGTTGCGAGTTTGTCGAGTTCGTCCGCGAGATCTTATCGAGCTAGGGCGTAGATCGGTAGGAAGGAAAGACTTCGCGCGCACCCTAGTGTTTGAACTTTAAGGGTCTGCCGGAACCCCACATTCGACATTTGGCGCGCCAGGTAGGGATGCGCCATAGCTTGCCTTCCATCAGTTCATCGCTCCGTCGTCTCCATGGCGGACGCTCGCCGTGCTCGAGCTGAGCGTCGAGCTGCCCTCACCGCCCGCATCGCTCAGACGGCTCCAGTCGGCGGGCCACATCGCCGTTCTCCGTCTCCCGCCGCCAACGCTGCCACCGGCCCGGCGGGGAAGGAGCAGCAGGCGTCCATGCTGCATCCTTCGGTGCGGCAGGACGGCCGCACCGCCACTCCATTGCCGACCCCTGCCGGTTCTTCGTCTCACGTACACCGCGCTCCCATGGAGGCACGGGCCGCGCTCCTCGCGGCGAACGAGCTCCTTCACTACCGCCCCATCGATGACCTCTATGAGGAGTGGCTCGACCGCGTCGCTGAGCTCGTCCGCACTGCAGGGGGCTCTCTGGCGCCATCCCACTCTTTGCCTCCCCCTCAACCAGCCGCGGGCGACGGGGCTCATGGCGTGCCTCCACCACCTCAGCCCCAAGATGGCGCCTTGGCACCAAGGCGCGCAGCTCCGCCGCACCCGACGCCCGCATGTGAAGAGAGAAGCTGCCAAGAAATTCCGCGGCCACGAGAAGCTGCACCTGCGCTCCCCGCGCCACCTCGTCAAGACTGCGCATCGCCCGTAGCGGTGCAGCGCGGACCTCGTCAAGACCAAGCTCCACCTCCAAAGTGGTCCCCGGCAACCACAGCTCGTTGTCGTGCCTTCACCCCCGAGTTGCGAAGCGTTGCCTGGCCGGGCAAGTTCAAGCCGGATCTGCCTCCTCTCTACGACGGAACCGCCGACCCCGTGGAGTTCCTGCAGCTCTATGATCTGAGCATCGAAGCGGCCAACGGCGACAAAAAGGTCATGGCGAACTAGTTTCCCATGGCTCTCAAGGATGGAGCTCGCTCCTGGCTCCTGAACCTACAGCACGGCTCGACCTCTTCCTAGGACGAGATGCGCGACCGCTTCGTCGCCAACTTCCAGGGCACTCGTGACCGCCCACCGGTCGCGGGTGATCTACGCCGCATCAGGCAGCAACCAGGAGAGACCCTCCAGAAGTACATCCAGCGCTTCAACAACACCCGCCTCAAGATCCCCAAGGTCACGGACGAGTCCATCATCTCCGCGTTCTCCGATGGCGTCCGTGACGTCAAGATGAAGGAAGAGCTCGCCATCTACAAGGAGCTCTGCACATCTCAGGAGCTGTTCAACCTGGCGACCAAGTGCGCAAGAGCCGAGGAGGGGCGCCTCTCTCTCCTTGAGCTGCCAGTCATGGGCGCGAAGGAGAAGAAGGCCAAGGCCAAGGACGTGAAGCGCAAGGAGGCAGCTGTGCTCGCAGCGGAGCCCGACATCAAGCGGGGCAGAGATCAGCCCGAGTCATCCAAGAACGGTCAACCGTTCTGCGCCTTCCACAACCTGAACACCCACAACACCAACGACTGTCAAGATCTTAGAGCCATACGAGAAGGACGCTACGGTCGACGCCCCGAGCGCAACGACCGGAGCTATGGCCGCGGAGGAGGACGTGGAGGCGGACGCTGGGACGACCATGGCCCGAGCCAGGAGTGGCGCGACCGGCCTCGTGAGGATCGCTGGCAGGACCAGCCTCGCGAGGGCGCTTGGAGGGACCCGCCACGTGAAGATCGCCCCCAGGGCAACGCCGGTCTTCCCCCGCTGCCGCCACCAAGAAGGAACAATGACCACCACCAGGACGAGGGGGCTGGGGGCTTCCAGGAGCCGCATGTGATTGCCTGCATCTTGGGCGGCGCCCAGGCCCCAGCCTCTCAGCGCACCTTCAAACAGTTCGCTCGCGAGGTGAACGCGGCGCTCCCCAAACTCGAGGCCACGCGCCCGCTCAGGTGGTCCCAATGCGCCATCACCTTCAACTCGGCGGATCAGCTCAAGTGCACAGCCACCGCTGGCGCCCTCCCTATGCTATGTTCCCCAGTCATCAGCAATGTGCAGGTCACCAAGACCCTCATCGACGGCGGCGCAGGGCTCAACGTCCTGTCCATCGACATGTTCGATAACCTCCAAGTGCCTTATGAATAGCTCCAGCCCACCAAGCCTTTTCCCAGGAGTGACCGACGGCTCCACCACACCGATAGGGCAGGTCCGCCTACCCGTCACCTTCGGGGAGCGCAAGAACTACCGCACCGAGCTCATCGACTTCGACATCACGCACATCCGCCTGCCATACAATGCCATCCTCGGGTATCCAGCCCTGGCCAAGTTCATGGCAGCCACTCATCACGGCTACAACGTTCTCAAGATGCTAGGAAGCGGAGGAATCATCACGGTCCCGTGTGAAGAGAGGGATGCGGTGTGCTCCCTCGAGCGCGCCTTTCAAGCCGCAGCAATCGACGACCCCGATAGCAAAAATGAAGGCCCTCTGGAGGACATCCCCAAGAAGAAGCAGTCGCGCCGTGCAGGACCTCACGAGGATGGCATCGCGGCAGGAGCCTCGTCAGGACCAGCGCCCGCTCCAGGGGCGCCTCCCTCCATCGCATAGGAAGGCGCGCCCGACGCCCTCCTCAGGCAGGGCTCGGGGGCTCTCTTCTGGAGGGCCTTAGACCTTTCCAACCTCACGGGGAGGCGCTTGGGCACAACTTGGAGGCGTGCTTCGCGGCACGTGACCCTCAGGAGAGCACAGGGCAAGGAGTGCCCACCACTCAGGAGTTCATCACCAAGACCACCCAGGAACTGCAAGAAGCAAGAGCCATGCGCGGCGACAGCCGCCCACGGGGCGCAGCTCCGCATCCTGGCGAGGATGCTAGGATGTGTGTCTGCATCGACGTCCCAAGGCTCAACAGGGCCGCATCTCAGGAGCATTTCTGGCCTCCGCGTGTGGGCCGCTGCGAGGGCCCGCCACACAGCTATGTTCGTATGCCCTTTGGCTTGCCGAGCATGGCATTGGCCTATCAGCGTAACATGCGACGTGTACTGGCGGCTCAGGAAGCCAGGTACCACGCCATTTTGGAGGAGATGGAGACGGTCTTCAGGGAACCTCCCGAGCCCCAGAGCCTCCCGAGGCTCAGGGTTCTGGCGGCTCATGAGGAGTCATTTCTTCAACGCGCACCTTCAGCTGCACCAACTCTACTTCGTCTACAGAACCAGGTGACATCTTCCAAGCTCGTTTAGCTGGGAGCGCCCCTCTGGCTGCATTATTCCCAGGCCGCGTGGGTCTGCCCCTGCGGCATGTATCCCTTTTGCTTACATATTTAGCTTACTTTGTTGGGGGCGCCCCTCAGGCTGCATCATCCCCAAGCCGCTCAGGCCGGACCCGGTGGCACGCATCTTCCTGCATGTATCCAAGTTGATCTACTCTCCATGCTTAACCTGCCAACTTCTATCACCTGCTTGATCATCGCCTCCCCCGGGGCCTCCACACAGGCACGGTGCAGGTGCATGGGTCCGTCCCTGCCATGCCGACAAATCTGAGTAGTCGAGCTCTGGCTCGAGGCACGCCCCGCGCACGTCACCTCACCAGGCCCTCAGTGCCTTCACCTCATCCAGAGCAACCAGCGGTAGGCTGACAGCTGTAACGGCAAACCGTGTTTCTTCCTGTGCCTGTTCACAGGGATCCCGTGGGAAGAATAGCAGGCGGCACCGCAAGTCTCCTTTTCTCTCGTGCAATTTGCTTGCGCGTTAAAAGGGGGGCTCCTGAGCATCGTGACTCAGGAGCTCCTACTGGCTCTCCAGCCCTCACCCCTGGCCTTGACCACGGCATCGCGACCTGGCATACCAGCGGCAGCTGAGCTCGCTCGAGGGCCGGGACCTGAGGACATAGAGCACCAAGTAGAGCATGAGGGGAGGGAAACTCGTATGGGCCGGCCTAGCTATGCTGCACAAATAGGCGCGCAGCCCTAGCTCAACGTCAAGAGTCGCCACGAGATCAACAAGATAAGTCCCGCACTCGGATCGGCTAAATGTTTGGGCCTAATGGTCACTCACGCCTTGCCGCAACCCCGTTACGGCCACGTCGACTCCCTTTCTCGCCTTACCATGGCTGCTTGAGCGCTAAGGGGGACCTCCTGAGCATCGCGCCTCAGGGGCTCTCACTGGACCTCGGGTCGCACACCTCCTGGCCTTGACCACGGCACGTGACCTGGCATACCAGCGACGGTTGTAGCCTGCCTAGGGACCGGGGCCTATCAGCGTAGAGCAACAAGCTATCACAGGGAAAGAAAGGGGGGACCGAGCCTTAACGGGACATGCGTTCACCAAATTCTCATAACAGGGAAGATAAGCACAAAAGACATTACGGACCCTTACATGCCCCCATGGGGTAATTCATGATTCTTCGCAGGAAACAAAAGCTGATACTAAGGGGAATCCTATCTACATCCTTCCGTGGTGGACACCATCATCAACAGTGGGCCACGGGAAGGCGGCGCCAACCCCATCCAGATCGGCGGCAGCGATGGCCGGACGCCGCAACTCTACTCCGAGCGCGGCGAGAGCTCGAGGGCACGTAGCTGTCATCGCTCATCTCTGGAGTCTCATAGAGCTCAGGAGAGCTGCTGGACTCCCAAGGGCTGCTGATGTTGGAGTGGCCGCGAGAGGGACGCGCGTCAGCCTCACGCTCCTCTCCGGAGCAGCACTCCAGGTGGCGGCCCTCAGCATCGAAGACCTTGAAGAAGAGCGTGGAGACGTCGTCGTACTCAAAGTGGACCGCGAGGGCGCCCCTCACATGGCAGACCCGCACGATCTCGCCCCAGCCGCGAGTCATGAAGATCTTGCCGGTGGGGACCGCTTCGATCTCTGCTCCGATCGTCGGGGCACTGCAGTCGGCGTGCTGCAGCCAGAGCTCGAGAAGCCCCCTCGGCGGCATCACGTTGGAGAAGAACCGCAGGAAGCGGATCCAGGAGCTTGGAGGCATCAGCGCCCATAGCACCAACTCGTGCGAGGAGTCCGTGGCGTGAACCCCAGGGGCGATGGCACGTGTCGCCGTGGCGTGGCAACCCCTGATGCGGCGTGGGCGGTGCTGCTCGTCACTTCGTCCTCCTGAGCCCTCGGCTCGGGCGTACAAGGGCAGCGTGTCCCCCGGAGGAGGCCGCTCACACCAAGGCCTCAACACCACCTGCATCGCCACTTCATCACAGTGATGGATCGACCTTTTCTTCGGAGGAAGAGGCCCCGGATCATCACGGGGAGCCTTTCCTTTCTCTTCAGTAGAAAACTTTCTGAGGGGCGCCATTGTTGTCAGCAGTGGAGCAAGGAGGAAGAAGCAAGCAAGGGAGGAAGAGATGGGCGACGGGGGCTTCGCCCCCTCCCCATTTATAGCAAGAGAAGGCCAACCGACATCACCCATGATCGCAGGTAATGATGGTTTTCCTTTCATGTGGCAGGGACTTGTCAAGTCGTGCAGTTGTCGAGGCAGCATGGGGAAGCGGAGACGCCCATGTCCAATCAAACCGCCACGCGTCAACCGAGGCTGCGGGCTTTGGGATCCCGCAGAGCTCCAAAGTTGACCCTTGGCTTTGCCGCGAAGCCAAGTCCGAGCGCACCTTGGGCCCGGGGGCTACTGTCGGTGTTATGGGAACGGGGGTCCCCAGACTTGCCTGCCTGTGGCCCGCGGCGTGGCTGAGCCAGCAGGCCGTACGACCCATCTTCACCAACAAGGCATCCAAGACCCTCGCGAGGGTACAACCCTCGCAAGGCAGGCGACGCAAGGCCTCCGCTGGAGTGGCCTAGCTAGGCAGGCTCACGAGGAGTGCAGATATCAAGGCGGGCCAAACCTCACGAGGCCCTCGTGACGTGAGCCATGACGCATGACACGAGGCGGGCGCCAGCGCGTGCATTGTCCTTGTTTCCTCTTTGGTGCTAAGAAGGCCAGCGCAGGCGAAGAGTACCGAGGCATCAGGAAAAGGTTGCTATATTGGTGCAACAAGACCAAGACCAGGAGGACGACAAGACGGAGGTCATCGTGGAGCCCAAGACGGCGTCACCGCCAGAGCTTTTCGCAGGCGAAGACCACTTTTGTCAGGATAGCTTGTACTAGCTGCCCCCTTCAAATTGGCCCGCCGTTGTTGGCTCCCTTCCCGATCGATATTTGGGAAGAGGACCAGGGCCTATATAAGTAGAGCTAGCCACCATAGTAGAGGCATCTCATCTTAGCTTGATCCAACTCGATCGAGAGCCTACTCACAAGAACACCTCAACCACAAGAGGCTGTTCTTTCCTTGTACTGTTCATCATCTGCCCTAGAGGCAATCCACCACCACCACACTGGAGTAGGGTATTACACCACAACGGTGGCCCGAACCAGTATAATACTCGTGTCTTTCTGAGTTGCGAGTTCGTCGAGTTCGACCGCGAGATCTTAGCGAGCTAGGGCGTAGACCGGTAGGAAGGAAAGACTTCGCGCGCACCCCAGTGTTCGAACCTTAAGGGTTTGCCGGAACCCCACATCGGACAGATGCCTCGATTTTCGCATCGCCTTTTCCGCCACGTTCCGAGCGCGCGGCTGTTGCGGGATTTGACAGAATTTCTTGGGCCCGCATGTTAGTCACTCGGAAACAGGCAAATAAAAGACTCCGCGGCCGGTGCGTCTGCACATCGTTCCCCATTCTCCTTCTCCTTCCTCTGTTTCCACACCTTGTCCTTCGCCACTCTCGACGCCACCAGGCCACTCGTGAGAAGTCCGCGATGATGGGGAAGGACAAGACGGTGGCTCTGGAGCGCGCCAAGAAGGCGACGATGACAGCGACGGCGGCGGGGAAGCCGAAGGGCAAGAAGACGAGCCAGGGGGATCCTCCTCGAGGTATGGTCTGTCGCCTGGCTGGATCCAGGGCGACTGGATCCGTTACACTATTCAGCTGGAGGATGTGGAGGATCTGGCCTCTGGAGGTTTGATTGCTAACGGATCATGGAGGCTTCCCGGCAACGAGACCGAGCCGCAGCCGCAGGAGGGTGAGTGCGTCCTCCTTGCAACTCACGTCGACCGTGGATTCTCTCTACCTCCCCATCCTTTCTTTCGGGGTTTTCTGAACTTCTTCGGTGCCCAACTTCATCACTTTCCCCCCAACACCATCACGTATCTTGATGCGTTCGTTTCTATGTGCGAAAATTTCTTGGGCTGTCGACCGCATTGGGGTCTCTTCAAACATATCTTCACCTGTCGCTCTTAGTCGGTGAAAAAAGCTAACCCGAACGATGAGAAGACCCATGTGATCCACATGTGCGGAGGCCTAGGTATCCAAATGAGAAGTAAGAGTGCTTTTCCAGCTGTGATCCTTCCCGAGTAAGTTAGAGGGTGGCAGTCGACCTGGTTCTACTACAAGGACCAACCGTCTCCTGGTCAGTCGACTGGTCTCCCTCCCTTCTCCATGGAAAGAGTTCAATAGCCCACTTCTTTGAAAGTAACTCCAGCAGAAAAAAGTAGAGGTGAGCATGCTGATGGAGCGAGTGGTCCAACTAGTTCGGGATGGCGTGACTGGTATGGACTTGCTGGAAGTGTTTCTCAGTTGACGCATCCAGCCACTCCAGGCCTGCGATCATCCTATGTGGATGTACTCGAGTATTGAGGACACCACTCGAATCCATCCGGAGGAGGTCACCGAAGAGACGGTGGAGCTGTGGTTGCAAGGCATCACTTGAAACAAAGATAACCCCCGGGGGTCCAGAAGAGTTCAACCATTATGCGCTGGTCATGAACCTGAAAAGGTTTGTCTTTTGCTGTCGAGTGCTTCAATGTCGAGTGCTTCTTCATTATGATTTGTAACTGTCTTCGTGTCCGACTGATGTCTATGTTATCCTTTGCCTTACAGGTTTACATTGACATGTACTCAATGCCCAATGGAGAGCAGGACTAGAAGGGAGAGGCGAGTGGGGGCAAAAGCAGCGATTGGAGATCCGATGACGATGACGAGGAGGAGAGTGAGGATTCAAGCGATGGCGAGGAGGTCAACTCTTTGCCTCGCACTGAAAGGCGCTCGAAGTAGACGCATGACCCTACCAGCATCCGCGGCAAGGCAGTTGCGCAGACCTCGAAGCGCACTCGGACTTCCTCTCCCGTCCTGACTGAAAAGGCGCCGAAGCAACCCAAGATAGCGGCTCCTAAGCCTCGGAAGACTCTGCCCAAGATCAAGATCAATGTCCCTATCGCCTCCGGGTAAGTGTTTAGTTTTCTCCTTTTATGCAAGAACTTCTTAAGCAGACGTCGACTCACTTTCTTGCTCGAGGAAGACATACACAATTAAACATTGGTTGAAAAGTGCACCCAAGATATGGTCTTAGGTAGCATGATCAATGTTAGAAAGGTGATTCAATAACCAATAGTCTAAGAATGAATGTCCGACCATTAACTTCAATGCAATAGGGTTGCTAGAAGTACAGAAATCCAAACAACACCATTCAATTGTTGGTATCCCGGTTAGAATGAACATGGGAACCAAGAAAGAATGGTGATGGTGAGAAGTTTCACTATACCCAGAATTTCTAAGAGGTGGAGCAATTCTCATGACCTTCTTGACAGAAAAGATGGTAATACTCCAAGGTAAAGAAGAACAGATGTTGGATAGCAAGGAACTCAAGATTCATTCCAAAGCATGAACACATTTGTGATGAGGGAAGACAAGGATGTTGTCGATGATAACACAAATCATCGAGGGGCAAGGATGGTACTTCTCAACATGAATTCGATCCATATCCTTGAAGAGCTCAGAATGTTGATTATGGTCATGACACATTTGTCGAGAGGTTTCGTGAAGATATAATCACTCGACATCAAGCAAAAGGAGGTTATTGGAACCATGGATACGACACCAACTCGGAATCAAGCTTGCTGTTCGAGGCGAAACGACAAGACAAGGAAGATCGATGTAAGCTTAGCTCGTCGTCGAAGGTTGTGCTCCGAGAATAAGGACCATGTAGCACAATTAAAAATTAGCACAATAATGATATAGTCAATCAGGCTAGGAATGAAGTGATCGGGTACAAACTCGTAAGCAAGAAGATTGCTAAGAATGGTTGAATCGTAGAACGGACACGATTCAGTTATCGGTGTACTTGAGTGATTAACCACTCAGAATGCAGGGAAATTGGAATTGGTGAGAATGTAGTACTTGATGAAGAACTCATAAGAAGTTATGCAGTTCCATGATATTCTTGAGATACCAGAGTGTAATACTCGACGGTAGATCAAAGTAAAGATTGGACAGGTGCAATGATCTGCAGAAGACAAGTACTTCAACTTGTCCGAGAAATGGTATTTAAAGGAGAACATGGCCGGAACCACGATTGCAAAAGGCCAGATCCCAGATATTAGATGAACTTATAGCAAGGGAAAATTTAATTGAAGAGAAGCTTTAATGATAGGATCTACATCGTGTCCATGGGCATGAACACAAAGTTCAAGGTCGACTCCCACTTCTCCAATGCATAACCTTTCATTCACTTCTCATTTTCGAAGAAGTTGTAGTCTTGAAATTTTATCTGGCAAAATACCAGAAGAGTATGACTTGTGAAAACTTTCGAGTTCACACATATTAAGGAAGGCATAGGTTCAACCCATCGGGGTATCGTGGAAACATAACCACAAGCTTCAATAGTATAAATCACCCGCTCGAAAGCAAAGCATGGTTGGCCAAATCAGAAATAGGATTTACCAATGGCATTATGTATCTGAGGAAAGGCTCACAAGGCTAATTATAATGAAGGACGTTGTCGGATAAAAATCCAAGAAAGGATCTGGTGGTCCACAAGGGATCTGACGTGAGCATCGATACTCAACTAGAGGAAGAAGAATGCAATGAGATCAGATTGTAGAAACAACCGACTAACTCAAAGCTCAAATGCAAAGGAATTATGATTTCCAAATCAAGGGATCAGAAGCAAATGCTCTGATTAAGGATGGATAAGTTGAATAGCCTTAGGGATACAATCGATGGCAATTTGATTGGTCGAAACCCAACTCATGTTTAAAATGCGTCTGAGCCAGAAGGATGAATTCTAGGATCTGATTGAGGATTGCATGCATTCGCAACATATTGTATCAATGGGCTCAAAATGATAGTGGCAAAGTATGCCAATAAGATTACTATACTTATGGGATTAACCATAATGCAAGCAAGCAAGAATTTCAAGAGCAATAAGCTGTTGAGGATTTTCGGAAGATCAAATAGTATTTCGAAGACTTTGGTGAAACACATGAACAACTGGGGAGAAACAAATCCTCGGTGTGTGTGAGGATTATTTTGTAGGTATATTCAGGTGACAAGGAACTGCAAGGCAGTAGGCACAAGGATTCTCGGAGCAACAACGAGTATTTCGGGGTATCTTGTAATAACAAGAGCAACTGGGTACTAAGGTAAGAATGGCAAGTGCATGTAGTTATCTATAGGGGTTGACGGTGGAAGGGAGTTGCAAACGCAATGAGCACAAGTTCTCGGGATAACATAGGAGAGTATCTTCTGAATCTTCTGGTGCAGCAAGCGATCATCTGTAATAAGGGGCTCTCCGGGTGAAAGTGATCACGAGATCCTAATGTTAGATTTAGCAAAATTCATTTAACCTGAATAGAAGAGAGATCAGAGTCCCAGAGTATAGACGAGGAATAAAAGATCCTAATACCACCCAATGGCGACGTGGGCCCATGGGCCGCACAGCCAAGTTAGTAAAACAGTTTTTCATCGACTAAACTCAACTTAGGCCAAGGAGTGTGGAAGGGGAATTTCTACAGGCAGTCGGCTCTGATACCAACTTGTGACGCCCCCGATTTGACCGTACACTAATCATGCACGCAAATGTGTACGATCAAGATCAAGGACTCACGAGAAGATATCAGAACACAACTCTAGACACAAATTAAAATAATACAAGCTTTATATTACAAGCCATGGGCATCGAGGCCTCGAATACATAAGCTCGAATACACAAGAGTCAGCGGAAGCAATAATATCTGAGTATAGACATAAGATTAAACCAGTTTGCCTTAAGAAGGCTAGCACAAAAAAAGTAGCAACGATCGAAAAGGCGAGGCCTCATGCGTGGGACCTAACTACTCCTCGAAGCAGAACTCTGCGTAGAATCATCCTCGAGATCCTCTGGCTCCTAAACTCCATCATCTGGTCGCAACAACTGGGTATAGAAAGGGGAAAAAGGGGAGCAAAGCAACCATGAGTACCCATCCAAAGTACTCGCAAGCAAGGAGCTACACTACATATGCATTGGTATCAAATGAAACGGGCAGTATAGGTGGACTGAACTGCAGAATGCCAGAATAAGAGGGGGATAGCTACTCCTATTGAAGACTACGCTTCTCGCAACCTCCATCTTGAAGCAGTAGAAGAGAGTAGATGGTAAGTTAACCAAGTATCACCGTTAGCATAATCCTACCTGGTGATCCTCCCATCGTCACCCTGTGAGAGAGTGATCACAGGTTGTATCTGGCACTTGGAAGGGTGTGTTTTATTAAGTGTCCGGTTCTAGTTGTCATAAGGTCAAGGTACAACTCCGGGTCGTCCTTTTACCGAGGGACATGACTATTCGAATAGATAAACTTCCCTGCAGGGGTGCACCACAGTTCCCAACACGCTCGATCCCCTTTGGTCGGACACACTTTCCTAGGTCATGCCCGGCCTTGGAAGATCAACACGACGCAGCCCTACCTAGGCACAAGCCACACAACAGAGAGGTCAACATGCCGGTCTAAATCCTATGGCGCGGGGGTCTGGGCCCATCGCCCATTGCACACCTACACGTTGTGAGGGCGGCCGGAAACAGACCTAGCCTCCCTAATACAAGAGCAGGCGTTCCAGTCCAATCCGAGGTGCGCCGCTCAGCCGCTGACGTCACGAAGGCTTCGGCTGATACCACGACGTCGAGTGCCCATAACTGTCCCCGCGTAGTTGGTTAGTGCGTATAGGCCAATGGCCAGACTCAGATCAAATACCAAGATCTCGTTAAGCGTGTTATTTTGAAGTAACCACGAACGCCGACCAGGGCCAGGCCCACCTCTCTCCTGGGTGGTCTCAACCTTCCCTGTCGCTCCACCACAAAGATCCACCCAGAGGGCCGTCGGGACAAAGGACCTTTCAGCCTCCAATCTGTGAATCACTCGCGAGTACTCTACGAGCCGACCCATCTTTAGTCATCACATGTATCATGTATAATATGTATAGTATATACCCATGATCACCTCCCGAGTGATCACGGCCCGGTAGTATAGCATGGCAGACGGACAAGAATGTAGGGCCACTGATGAAATACCAGCATCCTATACTAAGCATTTAGGATTGCAGGTAAAGGTAACAACAGTAGTAGCAAGGACATGCTATGCATCAGAATAGGATTAACAGAAAGCAGTAACATGCTACACTACTCTAATGCAAGCAGTAGAGAGAAAAATAGGCGATATCTGGTGATCAAGGGGGGGCTTGCCTGGTTGCTCTGGTAAGGAGGGGTCGTCGATGTAGTCGAACACATGGGTATCTGCAGCGGCCTCGGGGTCTACCGGAAAGAAGTAATGGAGGGGGAACACAATAAATAACAGAGCAATAAAAGCATCACAAAGCATAATAAGACAATACGCGGTGCTAGGTGTGACCTAACACAGTACTCGGCAATACTGGCGAAGGGGGGAAACATCCGGGAAAGTATTTCTGGTGTTTGGCTTATTCGGGAAGACGGACTGGAGGGGGGTGAGTGCATGTTCGCTATGCTAGGGACGTGCAGCGGACGAACGAACTACGTATTCAGATTCGTCTCGTCGTTTTGAGCAACTTTCATGTACAAAGTTTTTCCATCTGATAAACGGTTTAATTTCTATGATCTCTCCAAAGTTTTAATAATATTCTAGATTTTTTAAATTACTTTTAATTCAAATTGACCAGGTCAATTTGACTAGTCAAAAGGAAAGCTGTGACCCACATGTCATGAACTATTTACCTAAAAAATTAAATAAACTTAACTTATTTTGGGGGCCTACATGTCATCTACTAGTACTATAGTAACTTAGCACTAATTAATACTACTGACTAAACCTAGTACTAAAAAGAGCCGGCCCGGCCACACACACACCACACACCACTAAGGATGGCAATGGGTCGGGTTTGGATCGGGTTGAACAATATCAAATCCATATCCATATCCATGAAGGCAGTCCCAGCCCATCCATGAAAAAATCCATGGGCGAAAAATTGTGTTCATGTCCAAATCCAGTGGATATCCATACCCATTGGATATCCATCGGGTCCTCTCAAGACCTATACATAAGACATAACTCATTGCACAATGTGCACTCTGCATTGGCATGCTCACTCTCTGCCGTGCAGTCATATCCCTTGCATTGTCCCACTGCTACGGCCATGCATCAATGCGTGTGTGGAAAAGCGAAGACGGAGGGGTCAAGGAGATATGGAGTTGGGTTGTCGCAGGCCAATAGTGGCTGCTGCAGCGATCCACCTTACGTCGGGGTAGCGGCTGGCAGCGGCAGCCTCCTCTAGGGCTATGAGAGGAGTAACTCAAGGAGATGGCACCGATTCTCAACGACGAGTCATTTAATTAGTGTAGATAATAGGATGAGAAGGTGCGTTGGAGTATGTTACGGTGGGGATTGTGTCATTTCTTTTGGATGTTAGATAAAGGATAAAATTATAGTGGGACATGTGACTATGGCCCTATGGGGTAGGGGTAGCAGAATATTGCTCGTTAAGTCAGACGTTCGGGTCGGGTTTGGATATATCTATGGGTACAAGATTATGTCCATGCCCTATCCACGAGTAATCAGGTCGGGTTTGGGCGCTGCCCATGGGCGCAGCCCATGGGCGCAAAATCATATCCAAACCCTATCCATTCGGGTTGAATTGCCATCCTTACACACCACACACATAGAGCATGTAGCAAGGGTTACATCTGTTCCCTGTTAACAGAACAAAGCATTTTGCGATTTTTATAGGATTTGATCCAGGCATCGAAAGGATTTGGTCCAGTTGGATAAAATGAAGCTTGTCATGTATACTTTCTACTTATATTATTTTTGCTCATGTTAGCACTTGATTAACTGTTGCTTAGGGGCTGTCCAGAGAGCTAAACGGCGTAGCAGCACAAAAGCTAGCTACTGCTATAGTAACTGAATGTTACTGTAGCAGAGCAGCAGTATAGTGCAGCGGCGCGATGCGGGCGGAGCAACAGCAAGCAGCAGTAGCAGCGCATAGCAGCAGCAAGCAGCAAGCAGGGGAGAGGCTACGGGCGCGCGCAAGGGAGCAGCGAGGGCAAGCACGCGGTCGCGCGTGCACGCGTGGGGCACGGCCAAGGGACGGCCGGCGCGCGGCCGATCGCGTCCAGGGGCTTGGCGAGCCCAGCGGCGGTAGTAGCACGCGGGCAAGGCCAGGGACGGCAAGGGGCTCGCACGGGCGCACACGGGAGCAGTGCTCCAGGCGCGTCCACGGGAGGATACGGCGGCGGCAAGAAGTCAGAGAAGTAGCAGCGGTAGAAGGAGCCGCGACAAGCAGCCGCACGGAGCAGCAGGCGGGCATGACGGCTGCAGCATACAGGGCGAGCGGGGACGGCGCGGCCATGCGCGGGCAGACGAGCGCGGTCTCGGTCGGGGCCGGCGTGGGGTACAGGGTGTTGGCGGTCGCGACGATGACAGTGATGGGTGCGCGAGGAACAGAGCAGCGGCCACGGTGACCTATGACGATTAATCGAGCACGGGGTGTGAGGGGAAAAGGGGGAAGGAGCGGGTTCGATGCTGCTCAACGAGAGGTGGCCGGTGGGGAGCTTGCGACGGTCGACGCGGTGCAATGGCGAAACGTCGATGGCGCCCGTCGCAGCCGAGGTGGAAGAAGAGGACGCCGACGATGGTGGAGCGGCCCCGAGCTCGAGGTACCGGTCGTAGGCGCAGTGGATGTCGACCGCGGGCTCCCGGTGCAGTCCTAGGCGATGGGGTCGACGGAGATCGGTCCAGCGAGGCCCCTCGACGCTTCGGCTTAGCAAGCTGCGGCCGGTGGCCACGTTGACGAAGATGGCGCGGCGAGAGGAGTGCTCGGGCCGGAGCGAGGGAGGTGCAAGGGGAAGCGGGCGAATGGGGAAAAGCATCTAGGGTTTGGGGGAGGGGGTCGCCGGTGCTAAGTAGGGCGAGGGGGGCCATGGATGCGCGCCACGGCACCATGGCATCTGTGGATGTGCTCCATGATGCCTCCCTGCTACAGGTTGAAGGCGACAAGTGCGGGTTGGGCCTTCCAGCCCCACTTCCCCCCCCCCCTCTCACTTTCTTTCTTTCTTTTACTTAATTCTTTTTTTGTTTTTTTAAGTCTTCTATTTTGTGTTAAGCTGAGCCACCAATTGAATTTTGTAGAAAGTGCCAAAAACTAGCATCTTTTAGTATTGCCACAAAAAGTCTTGGAGTTTAAATAAAATAGTTTAGAATTCCTATAATTTTGAAAATGCATTTTAGTAAAGACTTGGCCCCTGTTTTAAATGTTTTAGGACAATTAAACATTTTATTAATGTTGGTTTCATTTTTATAAAAGCTTTGTGAATTTTTGCAATATCACGAACACTTTTGTTTTGCTGTTTGAATAATTAATATTTTGACTTTATTTTATATTTGAAGTTGTGGTCGAAGTATTCTTAATTGTTTCTCTTTGGGCATAATGGTGATGACCTGGCATAATTAGTGAAAGATTACTGTAGCAAGAATCTCGGGATGTTACATGCGGCCACCTCTAGAGCAGGTGTGACTCTACCATCTTGCCTCCACTTCGTCAATTGGTTTGTAGGTCGACTGATATATTATGGTCGATTCTTTTGCAGCGCCGCAACATGTGATTGAACTTCCAGACGATGATGAAGAAGCGCCTCTGAGGCCTATGGGAAGGAGAGGCAGGAACTTGGGCAGGAAAGCGTCGACCAGCAAGGTGGCTCAGACAACAACATTGCCCGAACCAGTGATCCAGCTGACTGGAGACCTCAATCAGGCCTCTGTCACCTTTGCCAAACCTGTGCCGACTGAACATCCACCAGCGTAGACTGCCCAAGATCCTGCTTCATCCGTTCAACTCCATACATCAAATCCTCAGATTGCTGCAACCGTTCCACCATCCCCGCTATTCGTCACCCAACATGTCCCTGAGGACCAGACGAGCGCTGCTAAAGAAGCTATAAGCTAAGCAGGCCTGATGATGGAGCGGATGAAGACGGTGCATGAAACCAGCCAAGCTGCCTATGACGCTAGTGCAGCTCTCCAAGCCAACATCCAAGTTAGTTGATTTCTGACTGATCCTCTAACTTCATACTTGAGAACTGATGCTTTTTTATTCGTAAGATGTCCGTGGATGATCATTTTCCCACCTTTTCAAACTTCATGTGCATCTGTGGGGCACGCAGAGTGCACCCACTGGTTGTAGTCCCCGAGACCGTCGTCGCATGTTTGATTTGGCGGGGGTCTTAGATCGTTGCTGATAATAAATCCACTTGGTCTCGAACTGATCCTGTCGAGTGAACTCTTAAACTAGTGGGGGCACGCCAAGTGCACCCATTGGGTGTAGTCCCCGAGACCGCGGTCAACTCCGGGCAGTCGGCGGTGGTCTGAAACCCAATATTGTTGTTGCAGTTCTCTCTTTTTTTGGGCGATTGTACTGATCAAGTCGAGTACCGAACCAAACCAGTGGGGGCACACCAAGTGCACCCACTGGGTGTAGTCCCCGAGACTACTGTTGAATGTTTGATTCTGCAGTAGTCTTAGAACTCTTTTTGTTATAATATCCTGAATTTGTACTTCATCACTCAGGAGCAAATAATCTTCGATTCTATCAACTAATATATCTTGTTTACTAGCTTCAAAAATCCTATGAGCTCATATCCTAATTTGCCGAATTCGAGAGGAAGCAGATCCAGCTCAATCTTGACTTGGACTTGGCCAAGCAGAACTTGCAGAAAGCCAAGGATGAAACAATTGGTATGGAAGGTAAAAACTTACCGACTGTGAGATTGGACTGTTACCCGAGTCATCTTCCTGTTCTTCTTTCTGAACCGAGTGCTGATTATTTTTTTAGAGAAAATGAGGCAGGCTCTGGCACAGAAGGATCTTGATCTTGCAGCGGCGTAGAAGGAAACCCAAGAGTAAACAGCACTCGCCGACAAAACGTTGGCTTCGGTCAGGGCGTTAGAGGAAGACAACGCCAAGCTGAAGACTGCTCTTGCCGAAGCCAACAAGGAAGTGACATGTCTGAAGAAGGACAAGGTAGCCCTGAACGACAAGATTGAAGATCTCTCTTAGAAGAGAAATGAGCCGAAGGCTTATCTGGGGGGACTCGCCAAGAAGTTATTCCGCATGCTTGAAGGTATTTCCTCCTTGTCGACTAGTTTCTCTTGATAGTTGTTGATTCCTCAGACGGTTCTTTGACTCATCATTTTGCCGTGTTCTGCAGAGTTTTGCTAGAACTTTGAAGAAGAGACTGGACGGATCGAGACAAACTTGGATCCCATCAACTCTCTCGTTCAGGACGAAGCCGCCATAAACGTGCTCCGACTGGAATCTCGTCTTGCCAGCGTCGTGGATTATCTGGCTCGACTGAAGGTGGGGGTTTCCCGAGTCGACACAGCGCTCTGGCCGAAGGAGAGGTTCCAGAATGACCTCGAGTCTCTAATGACTCGACTCAATGAGATCCCCGGCCGAGTGCAAGCATGGAAGAAGTCTTCTGCCCGATGTGGTGCTGATGTGTCCTTGTGCCTGGTTTGTGTCCACTTCAAGGAGGACAGGGAAGAGAAGCTGGCAGTGCTCAAGGTTTCTAACACCAGACATCACCAGTTCTAGTCCTTCATGGAGACCTTCATTGAAGCAGCCACTCGCATTGCGGACGGAATTGACTTGGACGAGTTCGTCGAGCCAGCCAGTCCTCCTCCAGAGGAGTGAACAAACTTTTAATCTTTAATTCAATTTGCCTCGGAATGCCGAGTGATTTTTTAACCGTTAAAACTCCTTCGGGCCGGATGTCCGAGCACTTTTATGTATGGTTCTGGACCTTGCGAGATTTATCTGAACTTTGTTTTTCTTTGAATATGTTTATCTTCACCTTTGCTACTTTTGAATCTGAGTGAAACTTGATCCCTCAGTCGGAATTGTCACTGACTCTATGATGCAGCTCTGTTGAGTGGGTCATGGACAAGGGCACTTGGTGTCGTCCATGACCTGCACTTAGTCGTTCTTGCAGATTGGAATCGAACGGACCTTATACTTGTGTTGCAGCTCCATCGAGTGGGTCATGAACAAGAGCACTAGCTGATGTGCATGACCTGCACCTTCTCGTCCTTGTGGATTAGGATGGAGCGGACGTTGTACTTGTGGCGCAGCTCCATCGAGTGGGTCATGGACAAGAGCACTAGGTGCTGCGCACGACCTGCACCTCGTCGTCCCTGCGGATCAGGATGGAGCGTATGTTGTACTTGTGGCGCAGCTCCGTCGAGTGGGTCATGGACAAGAGCACTAGGTGATGCGCACGACCTGCACCTCGCCATCCTTGCGGATCAGGATGGAGCGGACGTTGTACTTGTGGCGTAGCTCCTTCGAGTGGTTCATGGACAAGAGCACTAGGTGCTGTGCACGACCTGCACCTTGTCGTCCTTGCGGATCGGGATGGTTTTTAACTTAGGCGAGTGCGAGACTGCAGCTAAGCCCCCGAGTGGGAGGATTGCTCTCCACTTGGTAGGATTTTAGAAACTTAGGCGAGTACATGACTGAAGCTAAGCCTCCGAGTGGGAGGATTGCTCTCCACTCGGCAGGATTTTAGAAACTTAGGCGAGTATGTGACTGCAGCTAAGCCTCCGAGTGGGAGGATTGCTCTCCACTCGGTAGGATTTTAGAAACTTAGGCGAGTACGTGACTGCACCTAAGCCTCCGAGTGGGAGGTTTGCTCTCCAC